>NC_142606.1:40778676-41046196 GCF_041222555.1 Hakea prostrata | reverse complement strand
GTTGTTCTTTTGTAAGATATACCCTCAATATAATGAATAGACTTTTCTTTATTCATGTTGGCCTCAAAATCTCCCCGTCTCCGCCGAAGTATTGCCTTGAATATCAAAGTATTAATGATAAAACTTATCACTTATCTTTTCATTCCTCGTCGAATAATGATCTTGTAGAAATATTGGAAGATGCGTTTCGGGAAGATACGTTAATCTTCCCCACTACTTCATTTATTGCAAAGTCCACACGTTTCCCTTCTGCGAAGTTCAAACGTTTTCTGCTTTTGTGTACCATTCCTGTTTCCAATGAATCGGAAATACATCCATTATTTTAATGGCGGTGCGACGATTGGAGGTTTCTCTACATCGGTGCTCGCTTCCACATGTTTCCATGTGGCATCCCTTCGACAGTCGATCTTGCTTTTTGCGGATTTCGAAGCGTCATTTCGATACGGGTCGTCGGTTGTCCTTAGCCTTCAACCGTCGTCTTATACCTAAGGCTATTTAAAGCCTTCGTGGGTACTCTCCATCTATCCTGACTTCTCAAGATGATTTGCTAAAGTGTCAAAGCAACCTTTCGTCCTTCGGCCTGCCTCCGTATTCCTCGTACTCCAACGACAGCTCTATCCATTTACGAACAAGTGAGTTTTTGATTTCTCATCTCTTTCCCCTCTTCCCCCCAAGTAAACTGCACGGTAGTTATACTTGGGGTTTAGTTTGTGGTCTGTCGGAAGCTTTAGAAAACTAGGGTTTCCCCATTGTTCTTTGTTGTTTATTTACAGTAACGATACGGCTGTTTTTTTTGTTGTTTTGCATAGTAGCTCCCAAGATCAACCCGGACTTTATCGAGCAAAATCTCGTAAGAATAGCGTTAAAGTCGGTGGTGATTGGGGCCGGTGCGGTGGTTTCAACTAGTGAATCCTCAGCGTAAGGCGGCTACTGGCGGTGAATCTTCAAGTCGGTTCCTTGACTTGTTGATGCCGTCCCTGCTCCTCCTTTGCCGAAGTGGCCGCTCGTCTTTCCCGGGAAGATCTTGATCACTCCGTTGCCGATGGTCCTTGCCGGCAATCCTGCTTGGTGAGCTTTGTCGGTGCATCCCTGAAGAAGACTCTTCCGGCATCCGAGGCAATTATGTTGGCGTCCGGGTGAAGGTGTGGTCCAAGCAGGTGCTGCTCCTATTTCTAACTCTAGTGCTTGTTTGGCATCCTCCTCCTCTCCTTCGAGTTGGAGGATTTTGCCACCGAGGAACGCCGTTGGGTGACAAGTGATGAAGCTCAGCCTTTGCTTGGTGTAGTTCATCCTTCTCATCCTTCGCATGAATTAGTGTCAAACGAGTTTGACGGAGGCGTTGGAATGGTGTGCTGCTGCTCGAATGACACGGGAGCGCAGTTCTTTCCAAACTTCCGGATGAAGTCTTTACTGAAGTCACTTTGGTGATGTAAGTCTTTCTTCATTATCCTCTGATGTTGAAAAATTACTTTTCGCTCCTCGCTAACTCGAAAGTTGTTTGCGGGAGTCTTGCTATAGTAACTTCCACAACCAAGTGGGAGCGGTTACTAGACTCGATAGGTTGAGCAATGAAGTTTCTAGGCTTCGGGAAATCTGCGAAGCTAAAGATGTTGAGATTGCTCGCCTTCGGAATCTAGCTTGGGAGGTGGCGGAGAAAAGAATTCGATGATTGGTCGTCTTCGGTCGGATTTGGATGATGCCGGGGAGAAGATCCGGCGGCTGGAGGCGGGCAGTTGGAAAGTTTGGAGCTAAAGGATCTGAAACATTACCCGAAAGGCAAGCTGTCGTTCACTTTGCCCGATCCCTTCAAGCGATGTTCCACAGGCTGCGTCTTCAAGTATTTACACGGTAAGCCTTTTGTTGATATGCTGAAATTGTGGGAGGATTTTCCACCGATATCGAATCCTTATTTTGTAATCCTCATTTCTTCTCTTCTTTTCCTTAACTCCTCACCAATGGTTGACTCATATGTTTGTTCTAGCAAAGTCGCGTCGATCTTGTATAACTTGTTTGATCCCTGCTAATGACTTTCTTCTTTGATCAAAGATTGTATTCAGCTCTTGTAATTATTTTGATGCAGCCTCTTTGGATCTTACGGAGAAATAAGAATTACTTTATCTTTGAACTTTGCTAGCCACTTGAATCGCCGTTGCATTAGGTCTTAGTTATGTCGAAACAATGCCTACACTTAAGGATTTCCGGAGAAATACAATAAGTGCGAGAAGGAACTCACTCGGGTTTTAAACCGATGCCTTATACTTAAGGATTTCCGGAGAAATACAATAAGTCGAGAAGGAACTCACTCGGGTTTTAAACCGATGCCTTATACTTAAGGATTTCCGGAGAAATACAATAAGTCTGAGAAGAAACTCACTCGGGTTTTAAACCGATGCCTTATACTTAAGGATAATTCAAAAATTCAATAAGTCTCGAAGGAACTCACTCGGGTATCAAACCGACGCCTTGCAAAAGGAACTCACTCGGATTTTCATCCGATGCCCGACTTAAGAAAGTTTGAAATAATTTTCCATATAGCGTTGAAGTGTTGAAGGACCCACACGAATTTTCATCCGATGCCTTATAGTTGGATCTTGTTCTTGAATGTGGTGTATGATGCCCCCCAATCAAAAGATAGTTTGTTGAAAACCAAAAAAAGCATTGATTGAGTTGAAAATGATTACATCACAAACAAAATCGAAATCATCCTCAAGGATAAAACTTTTTGAGATGCCTAGCATTCCACGAGCGATCCAACTCTTTACGGGAATCAATGTTCTTGACCTGTAAGCTCCTGAACCGACCGGTTTCACAACCATATAAGGTCCTTCCCGGGAAGGGTCCAACTTTCTTTGGTGTGCGGGTCGGAAGCTGGGTGTTTCTCAACACCAAATCCCGGCTAAGTACAGGCGATTCTTCACTCGAGTATTATAATGAGGCGCTATCCTTCTTTGATAATGTTGAGTTCGTGCTATTGCCTTTGCCGAACTTCGTCCAACAAATCAAGACTATCAAGCGAGTCCTTGTTCATTTTCTTTTTCCTCGAACTCACGATCCCGTCGTCCCCGCCATTATCTCCACGGGTGCCAATGCTTCGGATCCATATGCCAATCTGAAAGGAGTTTCTCCTGTGGGTGTTCGAACCGTAGTTCTATAAGCCCACAGTACATTATGTAGTTCTTCGACCCAAGAAGCTTTGTCGGCTTCGAGTCTTCTCTTTATTCCCTCCGGTAGTGTTCGGTTAGTAACCTCTACCTGGCCATTGCTTTGGGGGTATGCCACTGAGGACATACGATGCTCGATCATATATGTTCCACAGAATTGCTCAAATTGTGGACAGTCGAGCTGAGTACCATGGTCGGTGACAATTATCTTTGGAATCCCAAAGCGATATATGATTGATTCAAGCACAAATTTCTCCACTTTTTTCTCGGTAATTGTCGCCGGTGCACTGGCTTCTACCCATTTTGTGAAGTAATCAATTGCTACTATCGAGATATTCCCGTCCGCTTTGATGCCTTGGTGAATTTGCCCATGATATCAACTCCCCACATTGCAAAGGGAATAGGATTTAGAATTGAAGTCATAATTTCCGCCGGGCGCTTAAATCTTGTAGCATGAATTTGTGATTACTACATCGACGAACGTAGTCCATAGCAGCCTCTTGGATCTTGAGGCCAATATAACCCAAGTCTTAGAATTTTGTGGGCCGGGCTCTGCCACCCATGTGAGCGCCACAAATTCCTTCATGAACCTCAGCCAAAGCTGATTTTGCTCCTTCGGGGCCTATACATCTCATAAGGGGTCCAGCATAAGATCTTTTGTATAGTCTCCCATTCCGAATGACAAATCTAGTTGATCGAATCTTGATCAACCTTGCCTCTCTTGGATCCTCGGGTAACTTGTCATCTCTTAGATATTCAATTATTGGATCCATCCGGCAAACGTTCTGCTTCAATATAAGAAATTTCTTTCTCATGATAACTTGGAAAAGTTACCTCTTCAATGTAGACCGAAGGGTCTAGATTCTTTTCCTTGGCATTGGCTAGTCGGGATAGCTCATCTTGCCACTAAATTTTCATTCCTCGAAATCCGAGATATCTTCAAATTCGGAATTGGTTCCGAAATGCCTGCACTATCTCCCGATATTTTTGCAAGCGCGGTTCCTTAATGCCATACTCCCCCTGGACTTGGTTGACTATAAGTGCAGAGTCACTATAAATAGTAACATCTGCAATAGCTAATGCCTTTGACAACCGAAGTCCTGCTATCGGGCCTCATATTCCACTTCGTTATTACTTGCATCAAATGCGAATCTCAAAGCATATCGAATAATAAATCCTGCTGGACTTTTTAATAGAATTCCAGCGCTTTGCTCCATCTTTATTACTCGAACCATCCACATATACCTCCCAAGTGGTTGGTATAATGGGATCTTCAATGGTGGGTTCCATCAGTGCGATAGTTTCTACTACAAAGTCGGCTAATGCACGAGCCTTGATTGCGATCCTGGGCTTAAAGCTCACTTGGAACTCACTTAGCTCAACCGACCAGGATACCATCCTTCCGGACAAATCAGGTTTGTTAAGAACTTTACTAAGAGGAAAAGTTGTAAATACCTCAATTGGATGAGCACGAAAATATGGCCTTAGCTTCTGGCGGCCATCATGAGAGCTGAGCACTGCTTTTCAATCTGCGAATATCTCGTCTCCACATCTAGCAACACGTGGCTTACATAGTAAATCGGCCATCTGTTTCTTATCTTTCTCCCGAACAAGTCTTGCCCGACCTTGACCAAAGGGATATCGCTAGATATAGCTGTAATATTTCCCCCTTCTCCTGGCTCGGACGGATCGGTGGTTGTCCAAGTGCTTCTTTTAATTCCTCGAAAGCTTTACGGCACTCTTCATCCACTTTGCTTCCTTATTGCCCTTCAGGTCTTTAAGTGCCTTAAAGAAAGGCAAACATTTTCTCCAGGACTTGGAGATAAATCGATTTAAGGCAACGCAACTCTCCCTGTCAAACATTGTACATCCCGAACGGTTTTGGGAGCCTCCATATCAATCGAGCTTGTATTTTGGCAGGATTAGCCTCAATTCCCCTCTGTGATACCATGAAACCCAAGAATTTGCCCGAGGAGACTCCAAAGGCACATTTTTCGGGGTTCAACTTCATTTGATGTTTCCTCGATCTTGAGAAAACCTCGATCAAATCTGCAATGTGATTTGCTTTTGTAAAGCTTTTCACCAGCATGTCGTCAACATATGCTTCAACATTCTTTCCTATCAGCTCTTTGAAAATCTTGTTGACGGCCCTCTGATATGTTGCTCCTGCATTTTTCAGGCCAAAAGGCATGACCTTGTAATAATAGCTTTCACGATCAGTCATGAAAGCCGTATACTTCTCATCCTCCTTATTCATAAGGATCTGATTATACTACTGAGTAGGCATCCATGAAACTTAAAGTTTCATATCCTGCTGATAGCATCTATCAAGAGGTCAATCCGAAGCAACGGGTAGCAATCTTTTGGGCAAGCTTTATTTAGATCCGTATAGTCTGTACACATCCTCCACTTCCCATTCACCTTTTTCACCATCACCACGTTGGCCAACCAAGTTGGGCACTCGATTGGTTCTATGAAACCAGAATTCTTAAGTTTTTCAACTTTGTTCCGAACGGCTTCATACTTTTCAATAGAAAAATTTCTTCTTTTACCTGTATCACTTGGTTTCGCCTTAGGGTCTATCCGAGTTTGTGCTCTGCAATGGCCCTATCGATCCCCGGCATGTCCTCGGCAGACCATGCGAATACATCCTTATTCTGTTGAAGAAATAACTTCAACTCATCTTTAAACTCTTCCACTGTTCGGACCCGACATAAGTAATCTTTTTCTCATCCTCGGTACACAGCTGGATTTGCTCCGATTTCTCCACTGGTTCGGGCCTTTGCATCTCTGTCTCTTCCCGATCATCTCGAACTTCTATGGGGAGGGCGGTAACCTTCCTCGGACCCTCCTTGTCTTTTAAAAAGGCAACATAACACTGTGCCGAGAGATCTTACTGGTCGGAGGAGACTTGACCAATTCCCATATCAATCGGGAATTTTATCTTCAGTGCTTTGTCGAAACAATAGCACCTATCTTGGATAAAGATGGTCGCCCAAGAATCATATTATAGGCTGGTAATTCTCGAACCACCAGAAAATTGATTCGGACAGTTGTTTCTTTAGGAAAACTTCCAATGGAAAGATCCAACTGAACCGATCCTTCCGCTACTGCAGATGACCCTGCAAAGCCATATAGGTGTGTAGATGAAGGTTTCATCAAGTCCTGATCCACCTTCAATTTTTGATACACTTCGTAAGAAATTAAGTCAGCTGCAGACCCTGTATCAATCAAAACTCTATGCACTTCCCGCCGTGCAATCTCTACCTTGATGACTATAGCATCATCATGAGGTAAACAAACGTCTCTTTCCTCTTCTTCTCTAAAGGTGATAGAATCTTCACCATTCAGCTTCTTCCGCTTCTGCGCCTCTCCGGCTCCAACAAATTTGGATTTGGTTTTTAAACTCCGGAATGATTCGGGGCTCTGGACCCCCGAAGATGGTAAGGATCGGTGACCGAGTAGCAGACTTCAATCACCTCCTTGCCTTTTTTGGACTTCGGGGCCTCCCTTGATCGTTCCGAACTAACCGAACGATTCCTTTTAGGGGGCAGCCGCACGTGGCCCACGTGGCTCCTCCCTTCTCCCCGCTAACAAAGCGGACGAGATGTCCCCGAGAGATCAATCTCTCAATATCTCCTTGAGATGACGACAGTCATTAGTGTAATGACCATAGTCCTTGTGGAATCGACAATACTTTTCCCGATCCTGCTGCTCTTCGGGTTTCAAAAGAATTTTAGGCGGCCACTTCAAAATATTTTTTCTTTTGAGGATATTCAAAATATCAGCCTGAGGAGCATTCAATGGAGTGTACTCAATTCTACCGGGGGATCTTTGGCGCCAAGGCTGGGATTTTTCAACCCGATCACGAACATTCTTCTTTGGCTTCTGCTTCGCTCGAGAGCCTTTTGTTCCTTATTGGAGACTTTATTATCTCCTTGGCGCGCATCTAGAATCTCCATGACTTCAGCCGCTTCGGCATCTCTGTACCAACTCGGCATAAGTCGTGGGTATATCCCGTAGTAATAACTCCAGGAGTTTCCGATTTGTAAGTCCCGTGAATAGAGCGGTTCCCGCTACCTGTTCATCCAAGTTTTCTATCTCCATCGTCACTTTGTTGAATCTTTTCAGAAACTCTCCGATTGATTCGTTCTTTCCTTGTTTGACAAGAAACAAGGTTTCTTCCGTTTTCTTGACCTCGTATCCCACTCTGGAATCGCCCTATGAATTGGCGCGCCAATTCGTCAAAGTTTACGATCCTTCCCGAGGGGAGGTTAGAAAACCACTTTTGTGCCGCTCCGATTAGAGATGAACCGAAAACCCCGCATAAAATTTCATCGAATTACACGAAACCGCCATGGTCTCGTTGGTAATAGCCGATGTGAGCTGTTGGATCTCCTGAGCCATCGAATGTTGAGAAGGTAGGCAAACGGAAGTTATGGGGAAACCGATATCCCGCAATTGGCTCAAAGAAAGGAGTCTTCCGAATGACCGAGTAAATATCCTCGATTATTCTTCCCTTAGCCAATTGCCCTAACTTCTCATTGATGTTGGCCAATTCTTGACCAACTGGGTCGGGTGATCTTCACGCAATACGATCACGACCTCGATTAACACGATCATCACGTGCTACTCGATCATCACGGACAGCCCGTCCTTCAGAACGTTTCTCTCGTCACGAACTGCTCGATCATCACGAACGGTTCTTCGACGGTGGGTGAGTGAGTTCTTACCCCAAAGTATCCAACCTTGTATTTGAATCGGTTGTACTCTCTTGCGTCCGCCGTCGAACCGATCGCCTCGCCTTGGTTGATCATCAATCCTCCGAAGTCCTCGGTCTCCTTCACGGAAATTCGATCAACATTCCGGTCTTCAGCCATTTTGTGGTCACGTGGCAATGCACGTCTCCCTGAATCGTGTTGATCGGGTTCTTGTGGTAAAACCACTCGTCCGGTGAGCAAGCGAGTGCTTGGCTCACCTCCAAGAGTTGAATCTTTACCTGATCCAATTGATCTTGGATTGTATCGGGAGGAAGATTACGTCCTCCCCGGCCTTTATCCACCTCGATAGGATTTTGGCTTTCCCCGGGAATATCTGGATTATTCACCCCGTGTATCCGAACACCGGAATTGCTTTGTGCAGCGGCTGCCGCGGCTGCTGATCTAGTCACCATGGCTTTTTCAAGTCTTTCCCACGTACGGCGCCAATTGATGCGTCCAAAATCTGCTCAGCCCTTGGATCTCCACGTAATGTCCTGCAAAACGAAAGCGTCAGATGTGGCCCGACCGCTGGGGTCGGGAGTCCACCTCCGAAGGCTAAGTCAGTTGATGAACTTAATCACAAACGGCTCTGCTAGAAGCACGAGCTAATGAATGAAGAAACGGGAAAGGTGATCTAGATAGCGTAACGCTGATAGTTTAGGTCTATCAGTATGTATATGAATCTGAGTCTCAGATAGTATTCTTTTTGATCGATTGATCCGTCCCTCACCTTGTATGGTAGTGAGGTTTATATAGAGTGTACCTTCGAATCTCCTTCGTTCGATGCACTCGAGCCTTCTTCGGGTAGTCGTTGGATCTTATCAATAAGATCCGTTGAGCGATAGACTTCTACTAGTTTGGGCTAGTAGAGGACTCCTGAGATAACCGTTAGGTTATGCGATAGTTATCCCTTTGATGATGATTATCCGCAGCCGTCAGTTTGAGTCTGCTGTCATCAGGGTGATTACCCTAATCCATAAGTAAGATTAGGGCACGCTTGCAGCCGAATAATTTTTCTTCTTCAGCAAGCCATCTTCTGGATCCGGTTCGCTCGGGAGCGATTCGGTTTTCTCCGTCTTGACCGGGGTCGAGGGTCGGACCAGGTATGAACCCGGTCAGATCATAAACTCTCCATATCAGGAGGAAATAGGAGAGGTTGGCCAGTTTACCAACAAAAGGTTGGGACAAACTTGCTTCCCAAGTTGAATTGACAACATCAAAGAAAGTGGGGTGTAGATGCCAAGCAACATGGTAGTGGAAGAGTTTTCTGCCACAACACTTGGGAATGGGGGTTTGATGAGGATTGGATTATGATCAGAGCAAGTAACAGGAAGTTTCATTACTTGGATAGTTGGGAAAATAAGCAAGAAAAAAGGATTAGTAAACACATGATCAATCTTTTCTTTGACAAGGTGTGGAGATTTTTGTCTATTGATCCAAGTGAAGTAGGTTCATGGAGCTGAGACTTCATATAAATCCATCTCTGCTACCAATATTGGAAGTCCTGAAGATAGGGTGAGAGTCTAAAGTTGCCACCAAACTTATCAATGGGGCTAAGAACTTCATTATAGTCCCTCGCAATAATAAAAGGTTTATCAATATGAGACAATAATTCATGGAGTAAAAGCAAGAATGATTTTCTATCAACATAAGTGGGAGGGGGCATAAATGAAGACAAAATCTAGGGTGTCGGTGCTTTACACAGGATGGCAATGAAATTCTGTTCGATTTTCAACACAGTGAGTATGACGCATCTACGCCCATCACCAAAAATCCACCTTTTAGACCTTTCTTTTCAACACTGTTAAAGTATGAGATCATGCTCTAATTTTTGTACAACTTCTTTATTTTCTCCACTAGGTCAACATGATTAGAGCACTTGGTCTCACAAATGAAAAATAGATCAGGTTTGTGAAGATCCAGAATTTTGCTAAGGCATTGTTGTGTAAAATTTTCATTTACACCTCTGACATTTAAGCAGATGGTTTTAAACCTTTTATTTTTGTAAATAAGATCTTACCGCATTCCACCACTAGAGGAGTGCACAAGAAGATACATGAAAAAGGAATGTAAAAGAGAGAAGGTGAACAGTAAACGACAAAAGAGATATTGAATAACGGAAAATAAAACACTAAATATAAGATATAATCACAAAACACTCAACAGTTAGACTCAAAGATAAACACAGTAGACAAAGAAGGAAGCCTAAGATTAGCTAAAACAAAGAGTATACAACAAAATTAGCAAACAATGTGAAGACAGATTGATAAAATAACTAAGACAAAACCTAAGAGTTACACCATGGAATTAAAGCAACATAAGATGTAGCAAAGACAGAGACTATGCACTAAACCTATTGTGAGGTTTATAAGCCAATTTAGTTCAACAGTAGAAAATAATAGCCCATAGGGAAATAAAGTAAACAATGCAGAGATTAAAAAAAAAAAAAATCACAGTAGCAATGATAAGAGAACACTGAGGGGCGTTGGGTGCTTGCGGCATTATATCAGAGTGATAAGTCAGAGAAAATATTGGATCCGTCATTGTAGGACCAAAATAGTTATAGGAACGTGCCTTCATGTCTTCTCGAAAAATGAGGAATTGGCTTGCTGGTTGAGGTGAAATAGCAAGGAGAATTGATAGCGAACTGGTAGGAATCAAGTGGAGTGGGTAGGTCTTTGAGGAGGCTTCATCCTTAGGCACTTGTGGCTCAGGTAGGTTCTATTCTCCATATCCACATCTCTAAGCTTAATGTTTGTAGATTGAAGTGGTGCATCCGATGGGCCACCAGTAGTATGAACTTCTTCAATCTTTTTGTCAGAGTTGTAGCTGTTGTTCATATTGATTGATTGAATATGGAAAACCCGTGAGACTGGAGCAGTGTTGTTGTTGCTAGCAATTCCTTTCATTTTCAATAGATCAAATAGCTTCTTCACTTCTGGTCCACAAGGATGTCAATGGGAATTTGGTCGCCTGCAAATCCCCTATAAGGTGGTAGAGTCTCTGTCCGGTTTCATGTGTGAAGCACTCCCTTCAATATTGTCACCATATGCGTTGGTTTGATGGAAATAGGACCTTTAAGCACATCAAGAATGCTGAAGGGAGTGCTTCACAAGGATTGGTGACAATATTGAAGGGAGTGGGGTGAAAGAAGGATGGTGGTGGATGCAGGTTTTCTTCATTGCCTTTAGAGAGAATTAGTTTTCCAAAACTTCTTGGTGGTGCGTCTTTGTTGATGTGCCTTCACATGAACTTTGACAAGGATGTGCCTTCACAAGGATTCGTACTCTTCACCTTGTAGGAGTCTGGATCAGTGGATACGGTTTTCTTTACCAACTATTTGTTTGCTTGCTTGAATAAATTGAGTCTCGATCAGTGCCCGTTAGGGAAGAACAATGCTCTCCCAGGTGTTTTGAACCATGCAGTCGGAGTCAAGATCCTCACCCCTAACAGTTCGCTTGTTACCACATACTAGGAGGGCCATAGGGTATTGGAGATGGGTCCTACTTTTTTTTTAATATTATTTTTCACTTGTAAGCCACCATATACTTGTGGTTATAAAGCCGTTTGTGCTCCCGCTCAGGGGAGATGATCCACACTCACGCAATAGGGGGTGGGATCTACTTTTAAATATTTTAAAAAAATCAAAAGTAAAAGTCTCAATGGGCTCCATGTAGGTCCTACCCCCTATACTATGGTTCAAAATTATTAAGAGAGCACATTGTTCTCGCATGACGGGGAGCACATTAGCCATCTACGGTGGTCCTCTTCTTCAATGACGAGAGGATCTAAGGTTTTTAGAGGATGTTTTCTTGGATCTAAGGTTTTCACTAATGGGTTCTTTTCTAAGAGAAATGAGGAAGGATAAGATTGGTTGCACATAACCACTAATTTCTGTTTCTGCTTCTCTTTCCTTGCATCTTTTGTCTGCTTAGTGGAATCTAACAAAAGACTTGTTTATATAAATGAGAGCCGATAGATTATCTCCTCTTGTTTTTCACCGGAGAATGATAGGTATGTATTTTGCCGGAGAACAGAGGCGTTTCTCGGCAGAGAGGGAGAGAGGTTTAGGGTTAGGGTTCAACTTTACCAAAATCGATGGTGTCAAGGGTTATGTGAGTTAATAAAATGAATCCAGAGGGGTTGAAATTGTGAATTCGACAACTTCTAAGGCATATCACATAAATTGACAAGAATACCTTTTTTTTTTTTTTTTTCTTCTAACTGTTGGATTAGTTGCGAACACATGTGAACATTTCAACGCTGTGCGAAGATATCTGCGCAGCCGTAAACAAAAATCCAACTGACTTTCCTACTAGTAAGAGAGTCAAAGGCTTTTTTTCTTACGTGAGAAAACAAAAACACTTATTGTAAAGGCATTACAAACAATGGCATTTTCATCACAATAGATTTTAGTTATCACATCGATTTTAGAGCCATAGAGTGGTATTCGACCAAATAGTTGGTGCCTCATCCAATTGTGTCGATTGGGTTAAAGAATCGTTGGAGCTTTCTTTTCCCTTCTGAGGGACGACCAATTAATACTAAATTGGCTGCAAAATCTTTGTTAACTTCTTTAAAGCAACCCTTGCTTATTTGTTGATGGTGGAAGTTTTTTTTTTTTATTTTTTATTTTAGAAAAAAGAAAATTTGCAATTATGTTACGGTTGATAACAGTTACAGATATTGTGAATTGTTCTATTACAGTTATCCTGTAAGGTGGCTGCCATATTGGCATACCCCTCAAAAAACATCTGGAGCACTGGGTTTGGAAAAAGTTTATATTCCGACATTTTTGTCGATGTTGAACTTTATCAGAATTGGTAGTCCCTGAAGAGTCCATGTTTGTCTTGAAGGCCATGGTAGTAGGTCTGCTATGTCCGGATTGTTTGTCCATATTTCCTCTATTTTAAATCCATCTTTGGCTGCACTATTAATCCCTTGTTGCAAACCCATTATCATGTTCTCCAAGATCCTGGTTCCATTTCCTCTTCCAAAAAGGATAGACCTTAGATGTCCATCTCTGCATGTTCCAATGTTCCATCCAATCGTTCCTAGATGTCGGTTAAAAATCCCTGCACAATCAAGAATATTTTTGTTAGTCTGTGATATTGCCGTGCACCAATTTTCTCCTATATTGATATGGTCTGCATTAGAAGAAACAGTTAGGTTGAAATTTTCTCCCTGTTGTTGCAGCTTTAAATCTTTTATCCATTTCTGGATATTCCCTAGCACCATGAAAGGGTTAGGTGAATTCAGATTAAAAACTTTATTATTCTTCTCTTTCCAGATAAAGTAGCAAGAAATTATGAAAGTTGACATAAATCATCTAAACTTGTCCTTGGATAATTGTAGACACATATTATGGCACCAGTTCATGAAGGATGTGTCTCTCTAGTGTTCTGTTCGCAATCCCAATGGTCCTGCTGCGTGGATTCGTTTTCCCCATTCGCATGAAATGAAAAGATGCCACATTGTTTCTTCTTCGCTCCTGCATATCGCGCATTCAGATTGAATTTGCGTCCATTTTGCTAAATGTGCCCGTACTGGTAACCCTGCATTTAAAACACGCCAGGAAAAAAAAAACTTTAAATTTAGGATGAATCGGCAGTTTCCACATTTGTTTCCACCACTTTGCGAAATGGTGATCATGGTTCGTAAACCGTTGTTTCATCATTTCACGGTAAGCCAATTTTATCGAGAATTCCCCATTTGTTGAGATCGTGGTGGACCAAGCATCTAATTGGTTTGAGAGTTGTATTGGGAAATTGATTGCTGGGATTGCCGTTTGCTCCATGTTTTCTTGCTGGTTTAAAAGATCGTTTGCCACCTCTGCCACTGTTGCCTTCGGTGGCCATCTTGTAAAATTTTGCTCCCTTGCAAAATTGTGCTCTTGGTTTTGTTCCCATGGGTCAAACCAAAACGAAGTTCTTCTGCCGTTTCCGACAATCCTTCTCACCATGGTTCTCAGCAAAGGGATGATGGTTGTGATACTATTCCAAACCCATGATCCTTCCCCCGTCAAAAACAAAAAAAAAAAAAGATAAAACTTTTTCCTTGTTACCTTTGGATCAAAGAAACTATAGTCCTTAAAGTATTTTGCCTTGAGAACTTGAACCTATATCACATCTGGATTAGAAAGTATTTCGCCTTCCTTGTTTGAGTAATAACGTTGTATTGTAGTCCTCCATTCTTTTGGAAGCTCAAAGTGTGACCTAGATTTGAGGCTTTTTCTTTTCTTTTTCTGGCAGTAAATTAATTGTAGCGTTCTTGTTAAGCTTCATGTGGCTTGGTGGCTCAATTCAACACTAGTTCTATGTATGGGGATGCTGCATGGGCACCTTTTCATCGAGTCCTTGGTCTATACACATCGTGATCACCTTCCCCTAAGGGAGTAGTATGTGCTCCCACGTGCTTTTGCCACAAAGTGGGATGGAATCCACATCTGAGTGACAAATAGAAAAACATTTAGAGATGAGACCGCTAGTAGGTCCCAAATATATGTGGGCCAATGCGGGACCCACCATGGGTCCACAATTATACGTAAATAAAAAAAATATATATTAAAATAAAATAAGGGCTAAAATTATGGGAGAAAAACTTTAAAAAATCATGAAAGAAAAAGGTGAAAAAGAAATTGGGAGAGAAATTATAGGAAAAAAATATAGATTTGAAGTCTATTAACTAAATATGGGATAAACACTCAATTTATCATAAATTAATTTTAAAAAAAAATCAATGATTATGATTATATATAATAATATTAATGTCAGAAATTTAAACATCCAACTAACAAAACTTAAAATTTAAATGATTACAATTAGATATAATAAAATTGATGGCTGAAATCCTAAACGAGATATAAATTTTCATTAATAGGTGAAATTTTAGGAGAAAAATTTAGGATTAAAAATAATCAATGATTATGATTAGATCTGATAAAATCAATGGCTGAATTCTAACAAAATTTAAATTGCTATTAATAGAATAAAAAGCTTAGGAGAAAGAAAGAACAATGGGAAGAATTTTTTTTTTACTTTATGAAAAGAATACTAGAAAAATGTGAGTGTGTGAGAGAGAGATGAATAATTTGAGAAAGAGAGAGTTAATACATGATAACTATGGAGAATATTTAAGAAAATATGAGAGAATAAATAGGAATGAAAGAGGAGATTCATGAGAGAATAAATAGGAATGAAAATATGAAAGAATATATAGGGAGAAATTCATGGATCGTGAATTAGTTTTTAATTAGAATTTAACCTTTTATTCCTTAAAACTAGGGATTTAATGATAACCATTAGATAATAATTAAGAATGACATTTGTACCCATTATCTTTATCTTAAATTTTTATTTTTAATTTTTGGATGGGACCAAATAGTGGTATTTCACATTTAAAGGGAGAGAAATAACAAAAAATATAGGTATATAATAAATTTTCAAAAAATCCAGGGGGCCCGGCCCCAACATGGCTATGCCACTAGACTTAGGATCCTCTATCCATCGGGGTAGAGGGTTGTTTTCCCTTCACATCTTTACCCCCACATTTTACCCCCCACATGTAGCCTCCTATGCAGTAATAAGGTGAACTACAAGTGCACCCCTTGTTCAATATGCGGTGAACAAATGCGAGAGAAGCACAGTTCAATCCGGACTCAGTTTTTTAGGCCTGCAAACATATTGCTTAACCCTTCTTTGATATTAGATTTCTGTGTTTCTATTTGCTGCTCTTATGCTTGGCAAGAACAAAGCTCGAATGGATTTTTCTTGTTATTTTGATTACCTGCTACTACTTCCGGCGAGTGAGAATTAGGGTTTGACTGAATGAGTCCAAACCGGACCCTGACGCTTTGATTCACCCTATCCAATTCTAGTGTTTTCAAAGTGTAGATGGACTAGATCAAAATCTGCCTTGATTTCTGATCAACAGCATCACTCCTCCCAATCTTCATGGTCTTCTGAAAATAGGTGGTTGGCTTTTTCGTGAGGGAACGTGTTGATTCTGGGCAGCTGCTCCATTTTTCTGTTGACAGCATTACTTACAGGATTGCAGTCACCTGCAATTTTGAAGATATGAATTAATCAAGTACGCCCAAGTCGGATGACTTGAAAGCTTTTCAACGTAAACTTTCAATCCCATGGCCCCTTCACCTAGTAATTCTGTTGTTACAATTAACAGATATGAATCAGGCTTTTTGTAATCAAGCTAACCATGCGACCCGTGTTCAGTTACTTTTGATCTAGGAATTACAACCGGTAGACACTAAGATGGGTTCTTATTGTAACTGAAAATGGTTGAAGGAATTATATGATGAGTTTTAGTTATGTCATTGTCTAAAGCATATTCCTAAGCCTCGGAGGGCATGACCTACTTGTTCAGTAATAAAAAGGATATTAATCCCGTACAGGCAGAGTTAAGGAGAGTGGCAAGGCTAAAAATATACTGTCAGCCATCATTAAACTACAAAATTTCAGTTTTCTGGGTATGAGAAGTCCAGTTTTACTGGACACAAGATGAGCCAAACCTTGAAGTGGTTTACGTAAGCCGGTTGAACCAGTTTGCCTGAAAGCACCTGTAAATCATAAAATTGAAAGGAGGAAATGGACACAAACACACACAGGGCGAGAACAATTAATGAAAGAATGATCATAGAATCCTTTTACCTTCTCTCTTATTGCAAAATATGATGGATATGACACCAGCCGTGTCCGTCTCTGTACATGAATGAATGGCATTGTGATCGAACAAGACTAACTGTGCCTCTTACCAAAGATCTCTCTCTCTCTTCCTACCCCCTCCCATAACAATCATTAAAAGGAAAACCAAGTACAAAAAATTGGATGGATAGGTAAAAAGACCTTCAATAAATAACAATGAAGAAAAGATATCTACAAATAAATCCAACGGACTCCCTAAAACCTGAGTTTTCTACAAAATTGTGTTAAGAGAATCTAAAATGATCACAGCTTCTCTGAGAACCAGTCTGATAGCCGTCTCATCTTTGCTGAAAGCTCTATATTTTTCGCAAAGTAGGTTTGGGCATTGAAAAGCATTACCGTAACATCATGCCTTAATGCCTCCAAGCTACGATAATAATTGTTCTGCAACCTTTGCTGGATTATGTTCAATGACAGCGGTACTGGAAACCTACAAGAATCCCAGAAAATGAAATTTACTTTCCTTTCTACTGGAGGATCCATTAATTTAAAGTACAACCAGACTATTTGGCATGCACATGTTGTTTGAGCCATGTCAGTAAATTTAGTCCTACATACTAACAGGAACCTCAAGACCCAGTCAAACAGAGCAAACAGAATCACGGTTTATAAAAGAAAAAGAAGGGAAAATAATGCACATTTATAGATTTCATCGTGAAGAACAGACATAAGAACAACTTCAATTATTTCAGATAAAACCAAATTAAAAGAAAAAAATTCTGTTTATACCCAGACTTTACCTGATAGTTTTTAGTTTACCAAACTTTTACCAAGAAACAAGGAAAACCCAAGGGGAAAAAAGAAAAAAAAATAATAATAACTTTACTAATCACTACTGACAATTATTGCATAAATAACAGAAAGTACTTAAATTCACTCATTTCAACTATCCAAAAGATAGCTATTACCCACTGTGATTCTTTTTCCCTAAAAGGTCATTTGTATTAAAAGCGAAAAGATATATACAAAATCAATAAATTACACAGGTTAGAAGGAACCAAAAACACTCATTCCCGCAACATCACTTACCCCAAATACTCCCAAACCTCATCTGGTTCCTCTAATAAAAAATCCATGTACACACACACAAATCAGTTTAAAAATGAAAACAGGGTTGTCCAGAAGCATCCCCACTCTAATTCTCTTTGAATCATGGCCGACCAAAGGGATTAACTGCAGAAAATTCTGGTCTTGCTGCCGAACCAGCCAAAAAATCCAGAGCAGCGTTTGCCTCTCTGTAACAATAGGAGATCTTCCAAACAATTTCTCTCTAAAAGCCCTCGATCCTTCTCCATGTCTGGAGAACACACCAGGGGATACACCTCTATTGAACTAGATAAATAAATCACCACACTGAATCACATTCAATTGAGAGTTAAGTATATTTCAGTGTAAAAGCCCACTCTAAGAATAAATCACCACCACTGAATTACATTCAATCGAGAGTTAAGTATATTTCAGTGTAAAAGCCCACTCTAAGCTGTACATCAAGGTTTCAAACAACTTCAGAATTAGATTTCACTCCCAAGAAGACTTTGAAAGACCACACTCTTGCCATATCATCTCTAAATAGCCCTCCTACCCTCGCACTTCTAGGGTTTCCTAAGGAGCTGCCATCCACATTTAGTCTAACCCAAGCATGACACAGAGCAATCCAAAACACCTCATGTGAATCCAAATACTGCTGGTACATAATCTCAGCACCATTGAGTAGGATTGCGGCAGCATATTTTGGTTCATACGCCTACCATGAAGAGAGTAGTCCTACTGTCCCATACATGGTTTGAAATCTTGCGAGATATTTCGTTTTTTTAAGAAGGTGAGACGAGATTCCCACATCTCGCTCAAGATCTCGCCATGTCTCGCCATGTCTCAACATATCTCGCTAGAACTCTCAATTTTTGCCGTATTTTTTGAGGATTTCAGTTGGATTTTCACTTACAACTACTTTTAGCTCATCTACAACACCAAAGGAAGATCAGTCATTCAATGCTTGCCTTATGAACTTATGGATTATGACCTATATAGAACTTCTAATGGCTATATAATTTTATTATTCTATTATTGAGAGTCGAGATTGTGATACTCATGTGGATAAAATTTTGATGACATTTAAGTTATTTGATGTAGTTGGTACACTTGCTTTTCATTTTTATGCCTTAAAGATTCTATATTTAATATTGTATAACCTTGTATTCCCCAATCCTACAACATTTCGGTTTCACACTTAAGCTAGACTTAGAACTCATACTTAGGGTTATTTTGTCACAAATCCAAGGCCGCCAATGTGTTCAAAAGGCCTAAATGAGGCTAACTACCAAGTTTGAGCCCAACCTGGACCTTAAAACCCATCGAGTTGGCCCCCCAAAAAATTACCACATCTCAATTGAAATCTAGCCTACTTGGTTTTTCGGAAGAGCGCGAGATCTTGCTTGAGAGCCAGATGAACCATGCTCCCATATAACTAAGCACCTAGAACATTAACCATTCAGTCAAATGAGAACCCTCAAACCGTTTCAAATTTTGAACCATCCAAACGTAGTGGGGGAACCAATATACAACCATTCAGCCAAGCAGTAAGCAAGAATTTTTTTCGATTGGCTCAGCACCATTGCAGCCAAAACCAAAGAGCCATTAGCAAGCATTCTAAGATTTCCATTTGAATCCATCAACCTATTCTGTAAGAAGCTTGCCATAAAGATTATTTATGCTTGATAGTCCAAGCTAACTTACACAAACAAACAAAATTTACCTCCCTCAAGTAGCGAATGCCCAAACCACCTTTTGATTTTGGTTTGCAAACACTCTCTCATCGACGGTGTTTTTCTTATTAGACTCAATATCACCAGACCATATAAAGTTTCTGATTATGCTACTAGGCCACCAATAAACTGAAAAATTACAAATAGGAATACCTGCAGTAACTGACAAAAACAATTCCACCCTTCAAGCTTGAAAGTGTAACTTCCATATCCAGCCTTGAAATCAATTCTTGATCTTATCCAAGATTGGGAGCACCTTTGCACGAGTTACCCTGCCTTTAAACACCTCCACAACAAGGCATCTTGTTGGAGACAAAGCTACTGGAATATGCGATAAGTCCGCAATTCTTTGCTTCCTGTGAGGAGCAATTTTCCCAAGAAACAACTTACTCTTTTCCAAATTAATTTGCTGACCTGAAAACTCCTGATATTTCTAGAAAAGATATCAAGTCTTTGACATATTTCAGAGACGCATTTCCAAAAATAAAAATGTCCTCAGCATACAATAAATGAGAAGGCACCATAGTTCCTCTCGGTCCTGGTAAAGGACTCCACCTCCCTTCCACCACCATTGCCCTTAAACCCCCTACATAGAACTTCTGCAAGTAGAAATAGATGAGGAGGGATTGATCTCCTTGTCTAAAACCACGCTTAACACCAAAGAAACCCATTAAACCTCCATTAACAAGAACAGAGATCCTGGTGGCGACCAACACATGAATCCATCCTTGCCATCGATTAGAGAAACTGAAGAATGAAAGAACTTCAAATAAAAATTTCCAAGACAATGAGCCATCTGCTTTTTTGATGTCTAACTTCAATCCCATACCAACCCCTCTGACAAAAGCGAAAAACATGTTCAACAGTTCAGAGGCTACTGAAATGTTTTCCGAAATAAATTTTCCTTTCTGGAAAGCTCCTTTTTCTTAAGAAATCATCAAGGGCAGCAAAGAAACAGAAGCTTCTATCACGTACAGCCTGCACATGACCTCTTCTACCTCCAAGAGATTATTGGTCCAAGTTAATCTCCTTCCTCAAGACACTACCTCCAAGAGATTACATGCATCTTCCATTGCTTGGAAATCAGCCACCAACCCAAGTGAAATCAGACAGGACCCCTTCTTTCAGACACACAGAGAATGGTGTCAAAATCTTCTAAACAGCCCACGGAACTCTAGACATCGGCAAAGCAACTAGGTCCAGCCACAGCTCCCTTCAGTTGACTAGAAGACAATTAGTAAGCACCATCAAAATCCCAACAGTAGTACCATTCCATTGAAACTGAACTGAAATACGTTGATATGAAGAGGCCACAACAACTGGCATAGGGATATCCCTCTTCCAGAATGGGCAAATGTTTGGATTCTTATCCTTATGCTCACTATAAACAAAATGTGAATCAAAATCCAACCTATTTAAGAACTAGATAGGGCATTGTGAAGGCTCCACCCTAGGTTCAAAAAGACACAAGACATCAGGCTGATCTTTCATTAAGAAAAGCTTTAATGCACATCTACCCGCTGCTCTTCATATACCCCTAATATTCTGCTTGCGATTGAACTACCTTGGCCATTTCAGGCACCTCCCTCCCCTCCTCCGGCAGTAGCCTGTCCGGTTGTGGAGAGACCAAATCAGTCTGGACTCCTGTCAAACTGCCGCACATCACCAGTTCCTGGATAAACCTAGATGGCCCCACATTTTAAAATTCTGAACTTGGCACCATCTCCTGGACTCATTCCACTTCAGCAGTAGCCCCCCCCAATCTATTTCTGGGCCCACCTCAACCACTGATTTAGGTAGAGGTGTCTTACCTCCGAGTTGAGTATTTTACTTTTCTCTCCAGCACAAATTCCACCCAACTCCAACTGTCCAACCGAAATAGAGTTTGAGAGAGATGCACATTTGAATTCAATTGAGAGTCCTCTCCCAACTCTCCAATCAATTCAGAATTTAAATAAGGGTGCAAAATTTGATTCAAATTCAAATTTGTCCCAATAATCGGGTCTAGAGTCTGCTCCAAGGAAGGACTTTGAGTCGCCAATCACAAGCATGGCAACATTCTCCACCGACGGCTGCACTTTATCTAACATTTTTTTTGCTAAATGCCCCTCATGATGGCACACCCAACACTATAGAATTCCATATTCATAAATTACTTTCTGAAGAAATATAAAGCACGGGAAGAACAAGGTTCTAAGCGTTCAATCAGCACTTCTTCAACCTTGGTAGAATCATAGTCTAATTCAACAAGAATTCGGGCATAATGATCAACCGTACCATGTTTTGTTCTCTTATCCAATGACACAGGTGTGCCAACCGTCTTCACAATTGAAAGCAAGACTTTCCCATGCCACTATTCCAGTGGTAAATCTGGGAAAGCTATAACCTACTGTGATAGCAACTTGGTCTTTTCTTTAAAGAAGGTTACATCCAATCAGAAGCAGACAGTTTTTATTTAGCTAAACAAAATGCAACTTCATATACAGGTCCTGGCATCATAGTTTTGTAGAAAATTGTGGGGCAGGGTTCTATCAAGTTCATATCAAGATGGCACTGTAGAATCTTTTTCCTTTTTTGGAGGGGGAGGTGAGGTGAGGAGTGGGGGTACAATACTCTACATGCCAAATTTCAAACTTGTGAATCAGAACCTAATATTGTTATTTAAAATATTTATTATTTTTTATACTTGATATAGTAAAATATAGGGGTTTCTTGTACAATAAATTCTCTACAGAGAACATCTAACCTAAAACGATAACTTAATATGAACATACAACGCAAAAAATGTCAATCGCAATAAAGTTTTGGCTGTTGGGTGTTGCTTAATGCTTGGTCAAAATGACACATCATCTGGTTCCTTGGGTGCTCACTGGCCATTGTTAGAATATTTGAGAATATTCCACATATGATGGACTATATTTGATTGTTTTATTTGGGTTTCCTAAATTGGTCTGATATAGGAGATCTACAACTACTATAATTTTAATATGGGCTGGCAAGAGTGGCAAATATGGACTGTTAGATCTTAATGGAGAATCTAATGAGTTGCCTGTACAAGGAGATTCTAGGTCCCTTCTCTAACCCCGATCAGTAACATATCATTCTCTATGCATAAGGATAGAATTCAGAGAGAGTGGTTGTCCCATTGAGCTAGTGCCAAAGGGGAACTTAGACGAGAAGATCCAAATGTTGATAGAGATGGTTGGTCGTAGGAGACTAAAAGAATAAAAGAATAAAAGATTTTGCTGTATTCATGATAGTTTCCGATGGGTCCCTATATTTGTTGTGTCACTATTAGGTGTTTTTGATCAATCTAGCAATCCTGGTTAGATAATATCTTACAGCCATCACTTAGGCTCATGGTTCAAGGTCTTGGTTTGGACCTGGCACCAAGTTAGACCCTATTTTATATATATAATAATTCTAACCCCCCCCCCCTCGGAAAAAAAAATTGAAAACAGGATTTGGTGGGCAAGCATACAATTAATGTAAAATACTGAGATCTCGCCAAGATACCAAGATATTAGGGAGAAAGTAGATGCCATTTCTTTTAACTTATCCTCTCTCTCATCTTGGACCTTCAAAAAACCAAGATATCTTGGATATCTCAACGAGACCTTCCATGTTCAGGTTCCAGCCAACCTTCTAACTACAATTTGATGCAACGTGCTGTCTTAAACAACACAGAATTGAGGATTTTTCTTACCCACCAGAAACAGAGAAGGTATAAAATCTGCAGGAATGATAGAGATATACCTGTTTAAAAAATCTGATTTCTGTCCAACCTGCTTCAATTTTTGAATACCATAATAATCCTGCAATTTTAAGGATTGAACCAACAAATTAAATTTGAGAGTTGTTTGATTGTATTTAAAATAGACACTAAACTTCCATCAGCTAAAAACTCTGCATCAAAGCTGTTGACCAGAAACAGAAAATAATGAAATATGAAAAATTGAAATGCAGAGTCTAACAAGAATAGAAGGCCAACCTCTTTTCTATTAGATGATTGCTCCAATTTAGTGACAGAGTCTAAAAGCTCTTCTCTGATCTGCACATCAATATGAGGGTGTTCCCATTGGATATCAGGATCATGCAGTTCCCAAGGGCAATGTAGATGTGTGCCAGTAGAGTCACTCTTGTATGAAACAACAAATCTTTCCCATGGACTGTCTGGAAATTCAGAAGACTTGGGTTTCACTGCCAGAATCCGACCTTCCCACCAACTCCCACCTTCTTGATTTTCTTCTCTCCAATAGACTTGACATTTATCCCTGTGTGTCCAGTTTCTCTTCATTGCGGCATCATACCGTGTTCTTTCGACAATGAAGTCAGGAAAGTCATTTAGTTCAGGAAGAGTCAACTTGAATATTCTGCCAAACACACTGGAAGTTGAATCTACCACTTCAAGTGTGATTTTACAGCAGCTCTCCCCAGATCCTGCAAGAGTGGAATAATCAAGTTCATTAACTTTACAGAGTTCAGTTGCTCTCACATTTCCTTTGATTGATTTCCATGGCCCTGCTTCTACAGTATGACTCATTTCCATAAATTCTTGATGGCCCTGAAAAGAAAGTAAAGCCTTTGTTAAAAACTTCTCTTTCAGATGCAACTCTAGGATTAGACTACTTTAAACAAATAAAACCGACGGCTTGTCTTCTTATTTTCTTTCTCAGAAATACAACTAATTGCTTAAAATTCAAAAAACAGCATTCAGACTATCATCCATGGAGAAGGGGGGGGGGGGGGGGAGTTCATGCTGATCAGTTATCGATCTCAAGTTGTGCATGTACCTGTCTCAAGTATATGACTTCATCTCCCAACTGAGGAATGTATCTGTAGCCCTCTTCATGCTCTGTTAACATTAACCAAGAGAATTTTCTAACTGAATGATGAGACTTCATCTTATCTTGAAGATTCATGTCACCATCATAATAACTGCCTCTCCTGATTCTAGCAGACCTTAAGCCCACAGGCAATTTTGAATGTGATCTCCATTCTTCACATGGGATCTGCTCAGGCGTTTTCCTGGAAAACTTTTCTGCACTTTTGGATGTTTCTGCTGATCCATAATGTTCCCTCACCCTGAGGTTACAATTCAGAGAATTAGCTTCCTGTACGGTTGCATTCATTCCCATGGATCTTGTTCTACGAGGCTCATTAGGTGCATCTTCTGGGAAGTCTGTCCTTAAGTCAAGATTATGGCTACTTCTGGGAGAACTTTCTCCCCTAGCACCATCATCACCTTCTGAATCAAGTCTAGCATTATAGGACATTGACCTTTTATGAGCAACATCATACATCTTATTGTTAGAATCTAAATACAAACCCTTCAAATCTTGTAAAGCAAGTTGACTACAGCCTTTATCAATTAAACCCTCTGAGTTCCCTATCCCATTCATCAAGTCCCTGTGATCTTGATTGTGTCCACTTGAGCCTTCGTCCTCACCAGGCACTCCCGAAATTAGGCTCCGTTCCATGGGCATAGGACTTCTCAAAATTGAATCGCATGCAGAACTTCTACAATCCTCACTTGCAGTAGCAGGATTCTGCTTGGAAGGGCTTTCAGGTTCCCTCAAACTCCATTTTGTTCTTATCCTAAACTTGGTAGAACTAGATGGAAGCTTCTCCCTTGCTTCCTCAAAGTGATTTGTAAAGCATGAAGATTCGATTTTTTCATCTTTTACCACTTCGCAGTAATCTCTGGATTCACAAAGCTCGGATTGATCATCAGTTCCCCTGTTAACAAATCCATTACAATTAACGGGGGATGCAACTCTTCTATGATGGAGTTCATCAGAAGATGAGAGCTTAAATAATCCAGACTCATATACTAACTCAGGAGCAAGCTCTTTACTTCTTGCACCACTCAAACCTACTGACGTACAAGGAGATGCCATTTCTTGCTTGTTTTCAGATTTGATGAGTTCATCAACACCATCTCCTAATTCCTTTAGGCCCTCATGGCTCGCAGTAGATCCAGGGAAAGCATCAGTTGGCATGCCTGATCTCAACCGCTTAGATGTGCGAGCCTTCACCTCTCCCCATCTAATTTTGTTATTGTTGTATCCTGCAGGCAAGTCCAAAAGATCCTCAGACCTTTCATATAGTGTTCTCCCTCTGATTTTGCTTTCGCAGCAGTTTTGAGACAGCATAGTGTCAACTGCATGGCCAGAGGAAGAACCTGGCTCTTTAGAGCCAAAATGTGCTTGAACAGTTGCTGGAGGATTTTTGGATGATGAACCTACTAAACTGACCAGCTTTTCAACATCAGATCTTGTACCTTCTAGAGGCTTCTTTGAAAATTTCAGGACCAATCTCTTCCTGTTACCTGTATTTTCAACAGATCTAGGAACTTCAGGAGGTCTGAACATGCCTTCAGTTGTATGCAGAAATGATTCTTTCTCCCTAGGATGTTTCTCTTGCCCATTCTGCATAGATATGTCAGATCCATAGCTCTGAATGTTCATTAATTCACTATCTGATGAATCATCTTCTGAGCCAACTTCATCTTCTCCATCAGTTGACGCCCCACTGATTCGAGAAAACAAATTAAGAGCATTCCGAGCAGCAACTCTTCGCGGACGTGATGATTTTGAAGTAGAGGATTTCCCCCTTGAGGCTTTCCGACCATTTCTTGATTTCTTAACCTTGTTAGTCCTGGAAAAAGTACCATCCCTCTCATCCAGATTCCTCCTCCTAACAAGCCTCCCAGAAGAAGTCATAAACTCAACCTAAAAAGCAGTACAAGGTTCAGTTAGAACCAGGGCCAACCCAAACAAAAAGACATGGTATTTCTGAAAGCATCACTTACTTCTTTGTGTTTCTTTTTTCTTGATCTACGAAGGCTGTCTTTTTGGCTGTGCCCAACCTCATTGTCTTCTCCGCACTCTGAATCACTGAAAGAGCTGATACCTGCAGTTCCCTGCTCAGCTTCACTGGAATATTCCTCAGTCACATTGTATTCTGAATCAGTATCATCACTTTGGACTTCTATTTCTGGTTCCCAATCCATTACATCTATAAACTCTGGTAATGGATCAAACATTCTGTCCAAGTCCACCAATGGCAGCATTTGGAAATCTTGGAGGCCAATACTGGTGTCTGTTCCAACAGCATATTTTACAGGGGGAGGACGCCACTCTAAACCAACAGCACCTAATCTCCGTTGTTGGTACATACTCTGATAAGGTTCTGGGTAAGGAATCATGCCTGGCATACCCCAACAAAAATGACACAATAGAAATATGACAACGATATCATGAGAATAAAAACCCTACTGCTGAAAAATGAGTAATTTACATACTTGAATCACAGAGGAGATCTTGCACATTTCTGCAATAAGGAGCAAGTTGAGTCTCCTGCATCAAATTTTGAGAGACTTTGAAGTTTAACGACATACATTATGAAATATCTCCCAAATTATGAGGCTAGGACAATGACTAATAAGAACAAGATCAACATTTGCAACTCAAATTGGAATACCCAGTTTAACGAATAGAAATGAAATTTGATCTGAAAAAGGTTTCAAAGACACCAAAGGAGTTGTTCATGCATATGGTCATGTATTGGCAAATCCTCCTATGAACCATGAAGTATGAAAAACAAAAACAGTTTCCAATTCTTCAGGAAGTGGTTTCCATCCTGTGCCACAGGAGTAATTCAAATACAGAACATAAATAATATGTTTATGAAAAAAGAGAAATTCAAATACAGATGACCAACTCTCAATCATTTGATAAGACTTGGAAATCAATTTCCTTTGATGTAAGTTCAAAGATTTCCAGTCTCTCTTATCTTAATATAATGAGATTTTTACATGCCCCCTGCAAAAAGAAGGCGTTTACATGCACCCCCTCAAAATTCGTGGATTACATTTAACCAATGACTGTTAAAATTCAATTTTGTTTTTTTCTTCCAAAATGGGCATATAACACTTCTAGGGGTAGTAAGACCATTCTATCAAGTTTCTTCATCCCAATAAGAAGACCATTTTGCCCTTTTTCTTAATTTACATGCACTCCCCTTGGATTCCAACCCCATTACATGGACCTCCTGCAAAACATAAATAATGAGCGCTCCCCTTAATATAGGTACTTTTTTCTATTTTTGGTCTTCTCTAATTAATTTTCTTCTTGTTAGTTCTCACTTCCCTCTCTGTGGTTGAGAGGCCGGGAAATAAACTAAATGGTATATATTAAAAATAAAGCTTAACTGAAAGGGTATAAAGGTCATATTATCCCATTGAAGGGTAATATGGCCATTTTGATCAAAGTACTGATGATATTTAATGATCTGTATTTTTGAAAATTTAGGACCTATGTCAAGAGGGTGGTTGTAATACACGTTTCGCTGGGGGCTCAAGTAACAGGGTTGAAATTTGAAAGAGTGCACATAACTCATGTTTTTTACGCTGGCCGCAGGTGCCCCGCCTGCTGGTGCCGGGGGGGGGGGGGACACATAACAAGGTTAAACTCTGAAACATGTAGAAAACCCATAAAGGTATCGTTTTCTTTTGTACTAACAACTAACAGAGTCTTAACACCATCAAGTTTAGAGGGGCTAAATGTAATTTTCAATTAGGAAGGTGCACTAGTGAAGGAGTTATTTTCTGAGGGGTGTATGTGAAATGCTCTAATAGAAAAGATTACCGAAGCAACAGGCTCATTGTTGCCACCTGAGTCTACCTGTTTCTGTTTTGCAGCCCCATGCAAATGCCTCTTTATTTAAAGGGTGGATTCACAATTGAACGTTTAGTATTTAAAGAAACTGAAAATGCCTCTTAGTTTGTGTTCATTCTCTTTAACTCCTGTATATTCTCGTAATCTCGTGCACACTCATGTGAACATGAAGCAGTTAAAGAATATAATTATCAATGGGAAATTTTCAAAGCTATGAGAAGATATAGGATTATTTACATTTTATATACCAATGTGTTATTCATGTAACTTACATTTTTCTTATATAATCCATATGCAAAGTTTATAACATACGGAGATTATACTGTGCATGTATCCTGAATTTTGGCAGCCATGAGTGCTGTACATGTATTTTGTGGCAATAGCTTAAGAAACCATGATAATATTTTGGCGAGTCAAAGAAAAAAAAAAGATAAAGGAAGAAGCAGCAAATCATTAATGGAGGGAACAGTGTGTTGTAGACCTAACTTCGAAATTTGGGTTTCTTGGGGAATCCAGAAATTCTATTCCTGCTTTTCTTAATGGGAGATTTGGTTGCAACTGGAGGGAACAGCGAGGTGGACATATGGGCTTAATCCAAGGACAACTTAATGGCTGGTCTGATTTTTTTTATCATTATTATTTATTTTACTTTTTTGGAAGGGGGGGGGGGGTTGTGTTGTTTAAGGATCTACAGGTCTGCTTGAATGAGGCTTGATGGAGGGTCCTCAAACGATCAGGAAACAAGTAAAAAAGGGAAAGCAACGGTAGGGATGTGTGCACCTGCATCTGCAGGCTTTTCTCACTGTTAATCTGATACTCAATGTAGCAGTTTGCAGTATAAACAAAGATGACTCCTCAGTCACAACAGGCCTGGCATATTACTCGCCAAAAATCCCATCAGAAACTAGGACACGACTCACCATGAGTTCATGAGGCTCCAACTTACAAAGTCTCAGCCTGGATATGACTCACCAAACCAGTTAATTCTCACGCAGGAGAAGGCAGCAGCATCAATGCACTCAACAGTTCTACTTTTTCACGTCTGAATATTATTCTCTGTGATGAGGAATATTTCAAGGGGACTGTGACAGCATTGCACGGTCCTAAATATTCAAGGAAATGAATTTCAAAACAAACAAAACACAACTCTTCCTAACTAATGCATGGACGAGCGTGAACAGCTAAATTACATGCTAATAACTCTCAAGTCATGTGAGTTACTTATGTAGTCAGATGACAATTTGAATTGGGCCAAACTACTAACTTGAATTGAACCAGATTTGAATTTCGAAACACTGCTTAAATTGATTTGACCATTGTTGTCAAAGCATCCGCCTAGGCAGCAAAGCGGTTTTTCAACCGCCTTGTTTTGAATTGCTTAATTGACGCACTAATTCTCCCCCCCCCACCCGCTTTTTTGCCTACGTGCTACCGCCTTGTGCACCTTATTGCCGCCTAGATGGTAAAACAACCGCTTTTCGCCCTGTGTGCCTTATTGCCGCCTAAACACTAAAGCAACCGCTTTTTTTACATTTTGTACATAATCTTTTTTTTTTTAAATAAAATTTATTCTACAAAGCGGTATATAAATTCAATAGCTTAGTCATTTCGGAATCAAGACCCATATTGAAAAGGAACTCCAAGGCCCAAAGTGACATAGGACCTCTACAAGCTCCGGGGGTGATGTCCCCACACCCTCGTCGGAGTAGGACCCATGTGCCCGTCGGCAACAGAATGTGAAGCATGAGTCATACTCAACATCGAGAATCAATGAATCATTAAATGGACAATGACTTGGAGATCGGAATAATGAGATCTATTAATTTATCATGTTGGCCCTATTAGTACATAGTCATTGTTATGATGCTTGATGAGATGAACTTATGTTTGTGTTCTTTTTTTGGATAAATTTTCATAATTATGCTTCTTGAATGCTTTCTTTTTTGTATGAATGTGACTATTGAATGTTTGTTTAGCTTATTATAGAAAGTAGTTGTTTAAAAAGTAGTTTAAAAGTAATTCTATTGAAAAAATTTGACCCAACCGCTTTGATCGCCTTATTGCCGCCTAGGCGCCACTTTGTTGCCTAATCGCCTAGGCGAAGCCCCAATCACCTTGGTCCCTTGCCACCTTGACAACCTTGGATTTGACTAAAGGATGGGGAAAGAATAACAGATAGAGGAGAAGAAGAGGGTGTGTGTGTGTGGATTACAATTGACTGGGCAGCAAAAAAAGAACCCAAACCCCAAGTACAAATCATTAGTCTATTCCTAGGGGTATCAAGGAGAAGAGGTTGGGGGAGCATTTGGAGCCCTAGCAGATACATCAAAATAGATGGCTTTCCAAATCAAGTCGATAGATCTACATTTGGACATCCATCTTTTGAGGTTCCTTTCCCACCACAAGTAAGAGATCGTAGCACCAAATGCTAGCTGACCTACCAAATCACAAATAGACGAACCATAAAAGGATATAAAAAACTAGGACCAATCCCTCTGAAACCCAAAGGAACATCTAAGGCGGGTTCAAATGGAGATAATGGCTTTAAACGTCTAAAGCGGTTTCAAATGGAGATAATGATTTTCTCTCAAATAGAACGGCAGAAGGGACAAGAAAAGAAGAGGTGGTTAGCATCTTCAAGGCCATTCTAATAGAAAACATAGTTGGGGCTAACTGAGAGGTGTCGGTGGATGAGGAAAGCTTGGGTGGGGAGGCAAAGAGAGAAGGCACACTGATGCAGAATTGGCAGCATATACAAAAAAGAGAAAAGCCCAATGGTCAAGCCCATCAAAGCCTAAGGATATGATCCAAAACAGCCCATGGCTTGCATGGGCTAGGACTATTGTAGTGGGATAAAATGAGCCCATGGTTTTATGGGCTTGGATTACTTTAGTGGGAGAAGATTAGCCCACTATTTTGAACTAACCCCAAGTCTAGCTTTGAAAAGTCAACAAAAGGAGCTAGTAGGTGGTGTTGGTTAGTGGTGGGTGTAGTAAGTGGATGTTTCCATTATTGTTTTGACTAGTGGTGTTGGGTAGTAGTTGGATGTTTCCATTAATGTTTGTAGTAGGTTGTGTTGGGTAGTGGTTGGATGTTTCCATTATTGTTTTAGTCTCTTTAGAGTGCTATATAAGAGACTTATGTAAGAGTTGAAAGAAAACAACTCATCAATTGAAATCAAATTGCTTTGTTAGCATTCCTTCTCTATAGAGAATCCTTGTGTTTGATCACGGTAGGTTGGTGTTCGATCCAATCAATCCACCTTGTGGTGTGAAGCCCGGATGTTACATTGTTATTCTCAATTCCCTCACATTGTCCTTTCAATTTCTTCATCATAGTTCTGCCCCTGTTTTGAAGATCTATTCAGCCCGTATTGTTATGCTATTATTCTTGTAATACCACTCTAGTTTCAGCCCTCTTTCATATCTAAATTCTGTTTCATCTTAAGTCTATCAAATTTGAACTTGATTCCCTGTGAAAGGTCCTAATTGGCTACTGTTTTAATCAATCAAATACAGTACTACATTACACACCAAATGTTGACAGAGTGGCTGGGTATATGACCATTGAACTAGACCAAAAGGGTGCTGGGTGATTTGGGGACCAGTGGAGTGAACAAGGTTCCAAGCGGAGGAAGTTGAGAAGGATCCAGTGGAGGAGGGGAGCCAAATGATGCGGTCATGGGGTGTGAATTTATTTTTTTTGGGGGGCGGTGGGAGAAGGAGGTTGGACCAAACTTTTTAGTTAGACTTGACTAAAGGACTTATTTTTAGACAAGTAAGTTTGCCAATTACAATGGAAAGCCTTGGTGTATGTATACATATCAACCCTAGGTTGATTCTAGGGGAGAGAAGCACTTTAGGCTCTGCAACTATATCACCTGGATTTTCAAGCATATGAATTTCTCAGACTCCTTGGTCCTCTTCCCTCTCACTACTCTCATTTTCCATTTCTCACTTATCCCATTTCTCCATTTAGTTGGGTAAAACTGAGTTGTAGTTATTCTTGAGAATGGAAAGTTTGATTTCAACCTTCACTGATTCAATAGCCTCTCTGCTGTGGTTATGGAGGATCCAGTCTTCCAGGGATGGGTTACTGGTGGTAATTCTAACCTGCACACCTGGTGGTGATTCCTAATCATAACTTTCTTTTTCGTACCACTTTTTATATCAGTCTCAGTCCATTAAGTTATTTGGTTCTATCCCTATATCTGTGATCCTGTTGCAACTTGCAACCTCCTACTAGACATCAATAATTCAAGATTAGCACTGCATTAACAATCTAAGGTAAGATCCAAAATATATACATTATGCCTGCAATTTGAAGGAAGTTTCGTACACAAGACTGTGATGTTTACTGTAGGAGAATGCAATCTAAGGTAAGATCCAAAGTTATATGCATTATGCCTGCAATTTGAAGGAAGTTTCACACACAAGGCTGTGATGTTACTTTAGGAGACTATAGCAGATATCTGTCTTAACGTGGAGCACATGAATCTACCAACATGAAAAACTATTATGAAACAAAGCACTGTCAACCAACCTGATCAACAACATTCCCATGGGTGTCTTGCATGAGAGGACGGTAATCCCCAAGGAAGAACTGTTGGAAACATCGAAAAGTAAGTATATAGGCTGAATTTCATGCACCAGAATGTGCTAATCAACAAAACAGAGAAAGTCAAAATTTTGCAGTACCTGATCATATTTGGCATCCTTTTGAGACTCCCCTTGGCCTGTGTTTATTATGTATATTTGGCCAACATCATCTGAAAGTACAATTGATGTCCCGTCCCTGTAATACAGAGGGAAATACATTTCACTAAAGATCAAATCCATTACTAGAGTCACAAGATTGGGCAAAGGACATAGTCACAGAGGTTTTAGGTTTTAAAAGAAATAGGAACATGAAGTGTAATAAAACATGTCTTAATAAAGTTGCAGTGGTGAACTCCCAAGTAATGTTAATGACAATCCAATTGGGCTGCATATGCAGGTCAGAGACCAACCCAAGCTAGGCTAAAAGATAATCCGACAAGACCTCCAAACCAAGTCTGAGTATGTGGACTGAAGCCGGCAGGCCCAACGCATAGCATTGGCCATGGTAGTTTCAAGTTCAGCTTTCTAAAAATTGAGCTAGTCTCAACATAGTTTTAGTCATTGCAAACCAAATTTGAGTTATACGGAAGCAGGCAGGCCCAACTGTAGCAATGGCTAGGGTGGTTTCAAGTTCAGATCTCTAAAAATTGAGCTAGTCTCAATCTCAACTCTCAACCAGATCACGATTGCATGCAGAAATCAACAAAAAACATCATTTCCAGCTATAGTAGGTCATCATAGACATACCAGGACAGCAATTATCCCCAAACTTCCTTTCTACAGTGGTGCAAGATTAATATGACTAATTAGTAGGATCATTAGAAGCAAAGAAGTCGGAATCATATCTCTTTTATTTTCACTGGAGAGGAAAAAGAAAAATAACAAGAAACACTAGTCAACTTGGCTGTAGGATGGATTTAAAAGGGTAAAGAGCTAATTCAATACATTAATCACAGAGATAGTTTAAGGTTAAAAAGATTTACAATTTTTTAGTATGTATAGATCAGAGAAAACAAGGAAACAAGGTCAGAGGTATCAACTTCAGAGAACTTAAATGTGGGTCTGAAAGAGTATTTAGTAGGTAGTACAGATCAATGAAAACTGTCTTCTTTTTACACTGACATGACTGCGTTTCAGTGCTGGTCTTGGAATAAAGGATAACAACTACATGCTAGGGATGGGGAAGTGATGTGAACCAGGATCTAGGGTTTAATTGGTTGATGCAATCCCTAGATCTATTCCACCCTCAGGATCCTCTTCAAGTAACTCAGCAGCTCTCCAGGGTTTGTAATACCCTACGGTGGAGAGAATTGACTGGGTAGGGGGTTCTAGGGTGGGGAATGGGGGTAGGGTAGTTTCAGCTAGGGATTAGAAGTTAGGGTTGCAATTCCTAGGCTAATCCTTTGCTGTAATTTTACTTTCAGAATGGAATTCTAAGTCTTTAGGTTTTTCTTTTTCTTTTTTTAATTTGATTCCTTTAGAAGAACTAAACAATCCCTTTATAATTGAAACAGAATAGTAGATCAAACCAGACTAGAGAATTCTTGTTTTTAATTTTCCTAAGTTGTTTATTCAGCTGCAGATACATCATACATGTTTGTAGAACCATAATGCAGTGGATCTGTTGAATAGTAGAGATATTCTAGAAGGTGATTCTTTATTAATTGATTAGTTATTATGATTTATTGTTCTTAATTAGTTTCCTTATTCAGATTTATCAATGGAAGAGAATACTGAACATACATCTACTGGGCCTGGGGGAGGGGATGATACAAGTACCAGTGCATCATATGATCCCATGAAAGATCCCAAGAGGAAGACGAAGTCAAAGGACCGTGGGTGGAAATATGGTTACTAGCCACACCTCACAAATAAAAATATGGTCAGGTGTAACCTATGCCAAAGAGATACCACCAACAGGATGAAAAGGTTGAAGGCTTGAAGCAACATTTGGCTGGTGGGTTTGGTGATATAAGCAGGTGTCCTAAGGTGACTCCAGAGATCTCTAAGGAGATGTTAGAAGCCCTTTTGAGCAAGCAAAAGAAGGTCTCTACATTTCTGAATGAAGATATACAGGAAGAAGATATGCATTATAACGAAGGAGAAGAGGCAACTGTTGGAAACCAAAGTGAAGAGATTGGATCAGGAGGTACATCTGAGACTGGTAGGTCACAAACTTCAATTAGAGCTCCTTTGCCCAATTCTGGGACAAGTGCTAAGAAGAGGAAAATTGTCTTACCACAAGTAAGGGGTCCCATAGATGCCAATGTGAGAAGAACACCTAAAGAAGTAGTTGCTGAGAGGCGTAGAAGGGTGAACATCAAACTACAATAGAGAGTCGGACTCGACCTTTGGAAGAGAAGAAGAAAGTGGATAATGCGATTGCAGATTGGTTTTATTCTCTGGGATCCCATTCAATGCATCCAAATCACTTGATTTTGAGTTGATGCTTTAAGCAATTGCCCAGTATGGGCCAGGTTACATATGCCCATCTTATCATGAACTAAGGGTCCCATTGTTGCAACAGCGACTGAGAGAATCAGAGAGATGAAGAGAAGACATGAAAATTATTGGAGGCTATATGGATGTACCCTCATGTTTGATGGTTGGACGGATCAAAGAGGTAGACACTTAATTAACTTCCTTGATAATTCTCTTGAGGGGACTTCCTTTTTTGGCTCCATTGATGCATCCAAACATATTCAAGATGCAAATATATTATTTCAACTATTGGACAACAAAGTGGAAGAAATTGGGGAAGATTATGTCATACAGGTGGTCACTGATAATGCCTGCCAACTACAAAGCTGCAGGGAAATTATTGATGGAGAAGAGAAAGAAGCTTTACTGGACTCCTAGTGCAGCTCACTGCCTTGATCTTATGTTGGAGGATATAGGTAACATTAAATCTTACAGGGTTGTGATAGCCAAGGAAAGGAATGTGACTAAGTTCATCTACAGGCAAACTCACCTTCTTGAAGCAATGAGATCCAAAACAAATGGTCGTGATCTTGTAAGGGCTGGTGTGACAAGATTTGCAACATCAGTTTTGACAGTTCAGGGTCTGCTCAGCATAAGGATGCTACGCATTGTGTATAAGCGTTGAGAGAGCCAGATGGACCATCCTTTATATGCTGCTGCATTCTTTCTTATCCGTTGATGAGGATAGTCTTGTTTTGTCACTTGTCAGATGCACAGATGGCTTTCAATGAAGTCATTTTAAGGCTAGTTCCTGATTTAGAGACACAAGACAAGATCTGCACCCAAGCTGAAGCGTACAGAGAAAGTCGTCTTTCCTTTTCCATGCCTATGGCAACTAGGCAAAGGGTAATATTGAGTCCAAGTAATATCCTATAAATTATACAACTTATTAATATTTTTCAACTTTGTCTCAATATATTTTTTTTTTTTCTAAATTTTTTTTTTTTCTTTTTAGTTTCTTGGTGGAAAGCACATGCTGGTTCATGTATAGAGCTTAAGAAGGTTGTAATGCCCATAGTAGGTTTATGCTGTTCATCTTCTTCTCGTGAGCGCAATTGGAGCATGTTTGAATTTGTACTAACTACTATGTACTTTCTTTAATGTTTAATCCTTAATACTAAGTATTAGAAATAACATACTACTTACTACTTTCTATGTTAATGCTTACAAATTCAAATTCACACCAAGAGGAGGAATAGGTTGGAACACAAGCGCTTGAATGACCTAGTATATATTCAATACCATTGACAGCTTGATGAGAGGTTTAGGCTTTAGCGGCTTGGAGTAGTGAGTGGATGGTTGACCTAGGTAGCAATGATCTAGTGCATCCCAATGAAGATCTTAGGTGGAGTGATGTTGATAGAGCAATGGGGGCATCCACAAGTGTTCAGGGCAACTGACCAAGTAGAATGATGACATGTAATTGTAGAGGCAGTGGGAGTACCAGTGGCCCTAGTGGGGCAGCTGATGTTGATGCTACCGCTGGGGATTCATCAGATGGAGAAGGTGATATAGAAATGGATGTTGAAGATGTGTGTGATGATATAAATGTTCCAGAGGACCTCGAAGTTAATGCAGTTAGAACATCTACTACTCCAAGACAATAGCAGAAGGAAGCAGGATTGCCACCAATAGCATTTGATGATGACTTTTGAGTTTTGATTTTTTATTTTATGACATGTATTTGACTATAAGAATATCTGGAAATCGGAACTTTTGATATGTGGGGGAAGAGGCCCTGTAGGGTTGTTAGTTGTTCTAATATTTTGGTCGTTAAACTTTAAAGTTTGATTTGTGACTTCGATGTTGTTATATTTGAAGTTAATGACTATGTTACATTTACCAACCTTATATATTGATTATATGAATGAACTTTCCATTAAATTTGCAAAATGTTCCATACTTAAATGCTAGGAATTTAATGTAACTTTTAATATTTAGATCAAATATAATAAATATAAAAAAATTAACACTAGAATGCTTTGACCGCTTAATCACTGCCTTTATTGGCGCTTTGTCGCTTTATTGCCTTGGAAACCCTACATCGTTTTGGTCGCTTTGTCACTTTGATAACCTTGCTAGTGTCACTACAGGAACTAGGGGTTGGGGGGATGGAGGATGGGAGCAAGAAGGCAAGAGGCAGGGATTGGGGTTCAGTTTTAGTACTTAATTGGAGAAGGGTTAGGGAACTCAAGCTTCACAAATTCCGCAGAGTTATCACTCAATAGCAGGCACAAGTCCCCCCCTCTAGGGAATCCATGACGAAACTTTATTCAATAATCACAATCAGGATTTTACAAGCTAGAGAGGCTTACTTACAGCCTTTAGGAAGAAAATCACGCTAGGACTCAACTTTGGAAGATAACTCAACCTAGCACTCCTACTTGGACTAAAGAGACACATTCATACAAGGACCATATCATAACTTATCCTGGGATGATCCAAATTGCAAAACAAGGGTATATCTGTAAGAAGTGGATTGTAACTCGAGAATCCCTTATTATTTGGGAATCCAACCTAACTAGGACTCTTCAAGCATTCAAGTTGCTGCTTTTACTCTTAACATCAGTTTGATAAATTAATCCCCAGGCCACAATTCTAATTCTAACCTTCTATATCCCAATCCCAACTTTCCCCCTTGATTTTCATTTTAACACACCATCATTCATCAACAGAGTTTCAAATAAATCATAGATCCTTCATGTAGAAAGAATCACACCATGAGTGGGTATAAAGAACTCTTAGTGAGAGAAGAAGTGCTCACGACCAAGAGATAAAATCAGAGGGATGAGGCTGAGACCTATAAGAGTCAAGAAAAGGAGGTGGAAGTTAGAGAAAGGTTCTACAAGGGTGGCGATAGGGTGGGGAGGGATGTGAACCCTAGGGGTATCGCTAGGGTAGGGCAATACCCTAAGGACTCATGGCAAGGTGGCAGCAGGGTCGCTGGGGGTGTCAAGGCCCAAGGGGTGTCTCTATGGTTGGGTGATGCCATAGGTGTCTTGCGGCAAGGTGGCGGAAGGTCTGGTGGCTAGCGGGGGTTGGTGGTGTGCTGTGGCTAGAAGACAATATCCTTAAGACACACGGGATATCAAACTCTGAAGACCTTCGGCTTTGATATCATGTTGAATGGTATGAAAATTCCTGAGGTGGGATTATTACATAATAGCATCCTAAAAGTCTTAACTCTTATACTTAGAATTACAACAGTAACACACCCTCCACTTTCTAATATATGTAGGTGATAACTCAAAAAAGTGAGAAACATAATCAAATTAGAAAAGAAAAAAAAATCATACAACTATTGCAGAATACATTCATTTAAACAAGGGAAAATATAGATCGTCAGTATCTTGAAATCTGCGAAGTTCAACTTACGGAGAAAACTTCCCATCTACCAACTTGAAGCGTCCAGTTTCATATATGCGAATGGGTGTTCCCTCCCATATCTAGAAACATAATAAACCAAAACATTATTGTGGAATACTCAAAGGTACAAATGTGGTAGAAAAAAGCATATAGAACCACTTAACTTACATCCCACAGTATGGTTTTCCCATCATAACCGGCACTCATAGCCATCCGGGGGTTGAAAGGATGGACATCCAAAACATAGGTCTGTGCATAAAAGGAAAATGATAAGCATATGAGTGATAAGAAGACAAATATTGTGGAAACTCACTTGAATAACCAATAGTTGAAGCAAACCCAAGAGCAACACAAAGCAAAATTTGTAAGGTGAATAAAGAAAATAGAGAACTGGAAACTAAAGTTAAAATTTCAGGTATATTAGAGAATAATTCTACTCAATACCCGCCAACCAACTATGAATACGCATCAAGTTCAAGGAAAAACAGGTAATAAAGCTCTTTTAAGAAGAAAAAGTTGTTAAAACAAAAAAGAAAGTTTATAGCCACATAGGACAATATAAATTGGAGATCATAGTTGGATTAACAGTACAAGTATGAACATATCATAGAGTCAGGTGTAAACCATTGTATAACAGAGCTTAACTTTTTTTCCTTTTCTTGGGTACACAAAGAGCTTAAACTTTAAACAAACTGGAAAGGGTAGACCATTGTCAACTTAACAATCCAATAGGAGAAGTTGAAGAACTGCAAAAGTAAGAACGTGAATTTGATCCCGATCTCTACCTGCTGGGTTTGGCAACCTAATGATTCGACTTTTGTCTCAGAGTTTGTACAAAATTAATTGCGGAAGAATGGTAGTCTTGCTCAGATTTTGCCTCCTCATTTTGTTCAGGCTATCTTTAGTATTCCTCTGTCCCATTCCGCTGATGTTTGGGTATTTTCTCTAACAAGAGATGGTAGATTCTCTACTAAATTGGCTGCTAAATCTTTGTTACCTTTGGTAATTCTTCCCAGGACAACTCCGACATAGTGGTGCTTCTTTTGGAAGATTCAAGGCCTAGATGCAAGGTCATTCTTCTTTCTGGAGGATTCTCAGATGGTATCCCTCTTAAAGCTGTGCTGGCTCCCTAGATGATGATGCATATAAGGCCTGTGTCTTTTGTAACCAATCAGATGGATCAAGTTGGCATCTGCAGTTTAGTTGTCCCTGGATTAAACATATTTGGGTGGCCAGCCCTCTTGGATTGCATGTGGAATCCCTCTATTCTTCTTTGATATTAGATCTTTGTGTTAGGGTTTGTGGTTTGTATAACTGGGATATTTATACTTCAACTTGGATTTTCAATCTTATTATGGTCACTTGTTATTATGCTCGGCAATTGAGGAACCAAGTAACGCTTTGCCATGTTAAACCAAATCCTATGAAGTTGACCAAAACAATTTATCAATGGATTGATCAGTTAATCTGTCTCTAGGTCTGTCTACTTATCGATGGATGGATACCTGTGGAGTTTTTGATCAACATTACTCTGTTCTCTATCCAGATTGGAAAATCTTGTCTAATACAACTTTAGTTATTGTTGTGTGTTTATCCCCACACCAATTAAAGCCTGGTGGGTGGATTTTCTTGTCTTGTAAATATTGATTTGTGTCATGCACTTCCGCTGGGTTACACTTATTTGAAGGATCAGCTAGATATTTTGGTTGTAGCCCTTCACCAATTGATGCAATAGGCAGGCTACACTAAAACTGGATATTCACATGGTCAGGTCGGATTTTCTTCATTGGGAACTTTCGTTACCTCAACCAACCCATGGCCATTATTCTAGGTGCCTTTACTCTTGAAGTTGTCCAGTATGATCAACAGTTTCACCTTTTGTAACCACTAGACTCATGTTAGTTGTTTAACTAACCTGCTTTTCTTGGGAATACAACAGAATACTCTATCTGGTTGTACACCAAGAACCTGGAGCACTCTTGGAACTGTATGATGTATGTAAACATTAGTATTTGTAACTTGTTTCTTGTTTCTTGTTTCCCGAAAAGGAAAAAAGGGTGAATTTGTAGGATATTAATGAAAGAAAAGAGAACCAAGATGACAGCATATTTGAAATGGTAATCTAGAAAAACCTTAAACTTAGTAATAACTGAATACCCAGAGGATGCTCTTGAGTGATGGGGTCGCCATGTGCAGTAATGCAGATATTTTCTGATACAAAGCAACTATATTTTCACCATATAAAAGTACTCCCCACAGACTCTAAATATCCAGAACAAAAGATCAATACACTTACAGATTCAGAATGACCAGTCAAAGAATGGACCAGGCTACCATCAGCAGCATTCCAAACACATATTCTGCAATCTAGAACAAGAGAGAAAATCATGGGTCAGTGTCGGTGATATAAAAAATGCCGAAGTACCTGAAAGAATGTGACAATTGCCCAGTCCTGCCTAGCAACACTCACTGATGGGTATTGTATTTGATGAAGGATTCCAGAAGAAAAGAGGAAGGTTGGTCTGGTTCACTTTTGAACCACATTCCTGATTTAACTTGATCCTGTGATTCAGTTCTGGTTCACCCAAGAAATCTAAAGTCATGGGCTAGGAATATTCGTTTATTTATTTGAATTTTCATTGAAGTGTCTCAGAAGTTGGATTAGGTCCCTCTGAGTCCAGCCTTAATTGAAGTTGACTTTCCTATCTTTAGCTGGTGTCCATTTGTCCAGGTGACATAATGTCAACCATCCAATACAGCAATTGTCTGTGGGCCTGAGAGTAATGTATTGTTTCTATTTTGTTTCCTGATAAGCTTAGACCTAATTGAGTCCAAGGCGGTCCGGCGAAACTGTATAAAATGTCGACGCAGATCCATGGAACGACATTCAATAGAAATCCAAGAAGCCGCTGTACAGGTAGTAGCATAGCAGTATAGTAGTTCCCATACATAGTTTTTTCTTCTCCTTTTTCTTTTAAAGCTTTTTAATTGTTCAACTGAATAATAGTTCAACTTCAATCTGGTTTTAAGTCATAGCAAAAGGTAATTTTAGATGTTTTGTTTCTGATTTTTTTGATGTAAAACCAGGACATGTTGGAACCAGCCAAGGAATGAACCAGGTAGGACCAATTCAGACTAACATCAGGGGCCAGCTTGGACCAGCTGGAAGGTCTCCGTGCTCCATAACTTTTGAGTTTTGACCAGACAACTTTGACTGCTGCAGTAGGACAAAACATGAAAAAGGGAGGCTAAAGCACTCTTCACACCACTGTTCACATGAACAGTGTCACAGCCCATTATTGGGAATATTTAATAGAGGATTTGTGGGGCCAAAGATCGAATTACATAAGGATTTTATTCTTGAGAGATTAAGGATCTTACTATAGTTTCTATTTTGGTTGTTTATGTTTTATACTTTTATCTATTTATGCATGTGGCTGAAATATAAAGCCTAATAGTCTTTGATTTTAATTAGTTTCTATTTCATAACTCACTAGTTATCAACACAATACTAAATTTAGCAAAAATTAGGCAAAAATTCACTAAGTTTCCAAAATATCAAGCTGGTCGAAATGAAATGCCACTCGAAATTGAAACTTACAATATTTTGGAAATTACGATGAAATTTCGGAAGTTTCAGGGAATGCCGAGATCTTGAAAATTTTGGAAACTTTGAGGGGTTGTACCATATGGGGCTTATGGCTATGGATATGAATATGGTGGAGCACATGGTGGTTTATCTACTGATTCTAGTAGCATGTCTACATACAAGTATGGACATAGATCAAGTGCATCATTTGTGGACTCCAACTTTGGATATCCATAAGGACCAGCATAGCCAGTTATGCCAATTCCACAACTGGGTACCAGTCCATGTCCGTACGACACATTCCCTAGGGTAGTATATCTATTTTACGTTGATGATGCTACTTATAAAAGGGCAGTGACGGAATACTTGGATAGCTCTATATGTACAATGTCATGGCTTGCTTCTATCCAATATACAGAATACTCCATAACTCAAGGGATGGATCCAGCCCGATATAGCATCTTTTATTAGATTAGACTAGGTCTCATTCATCATGTATATTTCTTATCGTGGACTTTTGATACCTTAAATGATGTATCCTATTCATTCATCCATTGTAATTTGTAACTAACTTAAGTTCTACACCACTACTTGTATATCGAATTCTACTTGTTATTGTTTTGTTGTTGCATTTTAATGAAAACTTTAATGTTCTCTTGTATAATATCCATATCTACATTAGTGAAAATACACGTTCCAGACATTCACAGTTTAAGGTCATAAATCATAAACAACCCTTCTATCTATGAGTTATGTTTAAATCCATTTGTTTTAATGAGAAATAGGGGCCATAAATCATATCAAATGCATCTACTGATGTTGACAGGTCAAATAATAATAAATTTAAACTATACCAAAGAGAGCTTAAGTTTTTACTTTCTATTTTCAGTTCTATTAAGTTTATATTTCTTGTAATAGCATTACCCAAGCTATAAATAGGCCCTTACATTGCAATACAAATGGAGACTTGTGAAGAAATTGATTTGTGGCCTAGTAGCTTCAGTTCTGGAGTAAAATCCATGTTCAACTACTGAGTTAGGTATAGTGAGAGACCCAGGGCTGAGATAACCCATCCCCTACCCCCTTCTATCTATCCTGATGAGGACATCAGTAGTCAGTTCCGAGTTTACCAGCGACGCCGGTGTAGAGATCATCCTGCAACAACATCTATGTGGATGGAAGAGGAGTTCAGAGGCTATCGCACAGCTAGGTCCTATGGTTCGATGAGAAGCATTGCTCATAGACAGTTTGTCATGTTATTTTCTTTAGTCTTAGTGGGTTAGGTATTAGTTTGCTATTGATTTTTTTATTTTTATGTTTGAGTCTTTGTGGGTTGGGCCTAGAGTATTTTTTCGGCCCACTTTCGAATTAGTTTGGGTTTGGGTCATATTTGCCACTTTATTTGGGGTTATTTTGGGAATTCAGCATGTAGGGTTGGGAGGGATTAATTCTACTATTTAAATCTTGTATGAGAATCATTTTGGCAGCATGAATGAATGAATGAAAACAAAAAAAAGATTTCTTTCTCTCTTGGCGTGAATTCTTTCCTCTCTCGGGTAAGTTCCTCTTCTCCTCTCCTACCTTCTCTCTTGCATGAATCAGGTTCTCTTTCTTTTCCTTCTTCTCAAGTCGCTATCTTCTCTCTTCTTTCTTTCTATTCTTCTCTCAGTTTTTTTCCTTTTCTTTCATTCTTCTTCTTTCACTGCTATTCTATCCGTCAGAATTCTTTTTCTTTCTCTACCGAATCCTTTTTATTGACTACTTCTCTTTTTCTCCTTCTCTGTTCTCACTTTTTGAATACCAGCTTTCCTGTCTTTCTCCTTTCTAACCCTACTGTCCATTCTTGGGTTTCATCATTGTTTAGAAATATTTTCTTTCTATTATTTCTATTCCTAGATGTTTTCTAACCCCCTATTTTGGCAACTAGAACCAGCAGGTAACTTTATCTATCCTTAAATATTTCTCGTTTTATATTTATTCCAAGGTTATTAAAGCGGCAAAGCGACCAAAGCGATTGGAGCTCCGTCTTGGCGATTAGGCGACTGCGGCGCTGGCGGATAAGCGACGCGGTTTAGTCAATATTTTAATATAACTACTTTTAAATTACTTTTAAACGATACTTTTATAATAAACTAAAGTACTAAACAAACATTCACAATCACATTCATAAAAATGAAATTATTCAAGAATCCAATTATGAAAAATTATCCAAAAAGATTAAAAACATAACTTCATCTCATCAAGCATCATAAGATTCATAACATAATTATGTAATATGTACTTATCGATCATGGAATGAAAATGGTAGTAATTTTACATTCTTACTTCTTCATGTGGTGGCCAATAGTGTCTTGTATCTGCTGTCGTTAGATTGTGTATCCTTTTTCTTTTTCCCTGCCGTGTATTAATAGATCTCTTATTCCATTTTCAGTCTTGTTTTTTAATGATTTTGATTATCTGTTGAATATGGCTAGCTGACCGGGCCGATTTGAAATGGCTCACATATTTAAATTTATATCGGTATTGTAGATAATTATGATTAAAAATAATAATATGCACATTCAAATTTAAAAAGCGGTTATTTTGCATTTGGCGGCATATGGTGGCGTGTGCGGCCAATTTGCGGTTCCACTTTGCCGCCGTTGATTTATTCTTTGGCAATTGTTTCTTTAAAACAAAACTTCCAAGGATTCCCTTGGCATTGTTGATTGCAGAATTTTTTGTTAGAAATCTGATATTGACTAGGACAGCTCTATTTTCTTTAAGTTTCTTAATACTCTTGCATTCAATTTAATGTTATGCTGCCAAGATCCCCATCCCCTTGTTTCTCTATTGATTCTTGTTTACTTGTGCTCATCTGTTGGGATTTATTATGTTTCTTTCTCTGCTTTAACTGTCTTTATATGCATGCTTAATCAGAATTCAGGTGCTGCAATTCACTTTTTCTTTTACTACCTGTCAAGAATAGATGTCTCATTCTAAGAGTCTACTTAAAAAAGCCCACTTTGTAGGTCCCCTAGTTTCTAGGATTTCCCCTAGCATCATATCCTCTTCAATATCCCTTCTTCTTCTTCTTCTTCTTCTTTTTTAATGTTCTTCTTTCTTATAGTTCTAGATATTATATTTGGAACTTGAACAACACAATGGGACTGTTACACTTGCATTTTCAGACTTACATTTCTTTTTCCATTGTATAGAACTCAGGATTTAGGCCTAATGCCTCTCTATTATAAAAACCATCATGGGAAATAAAAATCAGCCTGAATTTTTTAAATTTACCTGTTTAGTGCGATTCGATCTGCTTCAGCTGTTTTCTTCACTATTGGATGAGATTCTGAGCTTAGTGAACCATATCTAAGGTGATGAGGTTGGTTGGTGGGAAGTTCTTCAAAGCTTTGCCTCCAACGAATTTGAGAATTTCTCCCATTATCAAGTTTTAGCTTAAGTTCAGGCTCAAAAGAAGCTGCTGCCATTGAAGAACTGCAACTACAGTGAGCACACTAGAAGAATTCTGCTTCAACCTAGCCCTAGCTTCTTCCTTTTTGTTTTCTTCCATTACCCACAAACTAGCCTAATGCCTGCAACCCTCTTGCATGCAACCATAACAATAAGGCAGAGCACAGGTAAGATGTTCTGTATAACTTATAGGGGTGCAATGTTAAAAATTTCATTTCATTTCATTATCTTAGTCCTACCAAGATGACTGAAGAATAAAAAATTCAGTTAGATTTTCTCAAACAATGGTTTTTTTCTGCCAAGTTTCAGTGGGTCATTTTAGTTTGTTTTACGCCAAATTAAGGCCTGAAACTTCATGGACACCCTATTTAGATGATGTTCATGCATTTAAACAATCATACACCAACAATAGTTACCTAAATTGATATTTTGTATTTACACCCATAATTGGCAGTATATGGTTCAATCTTCATGTGTAATTACACATTAAATACAAAAGTACATAAACAATAATGAAGGAAATCATTGATACATATTGCCAAAGACTCATAATAATTAAGTACATCATTTTCAACGACATACATCACATCATACTCTCCTAATGTCTCAATGGCCAATGCTATTGTTTACTACTAGGTAACAGTCTAATGGAACTAATGTACATTGTTCTCCAAGTACTATCATAGGATAAGTATCACCAAACTTTGGAGAAACCCACTGATTCATTGTGATACAGGTCCAATGATGCTGTCGGTAACATGTAAGGCTGGTGGACTGGGTACTAGATGTCTCCCACAAAAATTGATCTAGATGTCTTTTGGAGCAGCACTCATAATTTATTACCAAAATTTCCAGATTTCATCTGAAACTCTCAAAATTTTGAGATAAACCGAAAGAATGCATGTTCTGAAGTTCTGCACTTCCTTATTTTGAAAGTTCTGTTTCACTTTTGCGCAGCAAAAATTTTCAAAATTTTGATGAAATTTCGTAAAAATTTTGAACCGTGCCAATTTGTAGCCCTAGTGCAACCAAGTTCAAAAAAACTCATCTCAAACAGCAATCTTGAACAGCTTCAGGTACTCGCCGTGAGATCTCGATCTTGGGGGGTTTGTGAATTTTTTTTCCCCATCCTGAATGATGTTTCAAAAGGTAAATAGCTGTAGTTGGTCCCAAAGCTACTTTTAGGTATATTAAATTTATCTTAACGTACAAAAAGGGGGCATAATCTGGCTTTTTTTGTTTTGCATCTTTGGTTCATATAAAATGCCAAACCCTGGGAATTAAAATTGTCTATTATGCACCTTCCATAAGTGTTATGGTATAATAATTATGCAATAAATTCAAAAAGACACATTATTACTTCAGCGATAGCTTTAGACTTAAAAGTTTCTATTACAACCTGCAAGATACGGTGTTCACAATACATATGCCACGGGCATCCAGCCCAATTATCCAAGTACAAGGAGAAACATATAGACCAGAGAATTCTTCCTAAAAAATAAAAAACACATAAGTTAGAGACACCAAACAACCCTAGTCTCCAACACCTCAACTCCCAAGTCCAACAATACAAAGCCATGAGTATGTAACTGCTTACTAAGGATAATGCAGGCCTAAAGACCCACATTTGTAAAAGAAGCCCAAGATGAGCCATTGAAGTTGCTGCCTAGTAGCAAAGTACTGGTAATAGCCAACCTGGACCAACATAGGGTCTGGGCTCAAAATTCTGACACTTGAGAGCCAGTCAGGGTTGAGTATTTGACTTGGCCCATCCCAACCAAGCCACCTTGTTGAATACTTTGGTAAATGTAGCCAACATGCAATTTAAGGATTCTTTTATTGTTTGTGGTCACAATCAAGGTATTACATTTCAGTGAAACTAGGCAAAATTTTGGCATCTTGGTACTGGGCAAATCAAAAAGTTTCAGATTTTGGTAATATCGGTGAACTTTCGTTCAAATTTCGGAAATTATGCTGAAATCTTGAAAATTCCAAGGGGTTGTACCGTATAGGGTTTATGTCTATGGATATGGATATGGTGGAGCATATGGTGGTCCATCTGCTGATTGTAGTAGCATGTCAGCATATGGGTATGAAGAAGGATCAGGTGTATCATTTGAGGATCCATCTTTGGATAGGACCAGCACAGCTAGTTATGCCAGTGACAACTATATGGATAACTTTATCCATACCATATCATGGCATGCTTATGTCCAGTACTCATAGTAGTCCATGACCCAGGGGATGGATCCAACCCGACACATACTTGTATATTGAATTTTATTTGTTGTATTTGTAGTTGCATTTTAATAAATAAAAAAATCTTGGGATTTCTTGCAAAATATCCATATTTACATTGGTTAACATTCATGTGCAGACTTCGAGTTTGGCCCACATATAGTTGAGCATGTGCCGATCAAAAATAATATTTTGGATTAGGTTTTAGGAAAAACTAACACTCCTCATGTGTTTATTGGCATCAAAATAGCCTGGACACCAAAAACCAGGCCAGAATAACCCACTGAAATTAAGGGTCAAACTTTAAAAGAAGCCTATGAAACTTCAAAGAAATTTTGCCAAAATTCAGCAAAAATTTCAGTATTTCGGTCATCTCGGGACCTCAAAAATTAGTAAAATTTCGTACCTTGGTGACAATCAGGGTCAAATCAGGGATGATTGTTTGATCAAAAGCCCGGCTTGGCTCAGCCGGCCTGTCAAGGTCAAGGTCAAAGTATTAAGAAGCCCAGCCCTACCAGATCCTGTTGGTGCCCAAGTATAAGTGATTCTATACTTGGTTCTTTTTTTAAAACTTCATTAAATTTTGGTCGGAAATTGCTCCAATTTTTTGTCAAATTGCTTTATTTCTGGTCAAAATTAAGTCAGGAGCAGGATAATCTTCTCTCTGTCTAGACCCTATAGTCATAAAAAATAAAATTCTTTTTTTTTTCGTCTTTAAAGACCTCCACTCATAGAAAGGAGGTTACATTATCTCTTGTTTTAGCTCTTGAATCCCAGTCAAACAAGACTTCTGTAATCAGGGCTTATTAAAACCTAAAAACTGCCCCTTGAGGAGAATAGAGACAGAACTCAGTTTATGAAATTTTGGTGGCTCGAACAGCTAGTCTTTCTCTGTTACAGAGATCTATTCCAGTGTTCCGAAAGCAGACTGAGGGATTCTTGGTGTTTCACGTCCAGATCTGTGTTTAAAGTTAAATATTCTTGTCAGAACTGTGGATTCAATCTTCTATTTCATCCTACAGCTCCTCTCTTGAAGAACCAGATCTAAAGCAAGTAAAGTCTCTCCTCTTTCTTTCCTTTTTTTTTTTTTTTTTTTTTTTTTTCAATTTACTTGAACCCAAGATAACCCCATCAAATAACCATAAAACCTAAGTTTCCCTCTACTCCCTCAGTTTGAACCCAAACTTCATACGCAGCCTCCCTCCACATACCCTGGCCTAGGATTCCAATTGCAGCCTTTATCAACCCCCCCTTCTTTCTCCAAACACTAGTTCTAGCCTATTGTCGATTGAGATTCATAACTTTCATAAAATACTAAAAAAATAATAATTTCCCATCAATCCACTCACCTGAACACTTCCAAACTACAGGAACCATCCCTATACCTACACATCTAAGTTAGATCTAAACAATATCCCCATTCCATGTTGAAAACCATCCCCATCTGTCAAGAACGCCAAGATCTAATTCAAAAGTCCTGTTCTAATATTGTATTGATTCCATAGTTGAAGCCGATCCCACCCCATTAGCCTCCACACATTTTTTTTTCTTAAACAAGTCGTCCAATACCCTTCTGAAGATCTCCCATTTTCCATCCCACACACTGACCGGTATTCCAAGAAACCTAGTATTGTCCCATTCAAGCTCATACTGTCAAAGGAATCTTGGTCAGTGGAACCCCTCCTCTCATGAGGCTAGCAAAGGTGGGTGAGAGCAGCAAGATTTTCAAAATATTTGATATTTCACTGAGATTCTCGAAATTTTAAAAATTGGATTGAGTTGTTCGGGGTCTGCATTTTTTTGTTTCTTGTATGCCATTCTGCCTAGAGTATGTATAGATTCTCAAGTTCTCTAAGATCTCACCGTCATTCTGAGCCACGAAAGTGACCATATGATACATCAGTGGCAGGAATTCAGGTTGAACCCATCGACACAAATATCGCAGTTCCTGAACTCCTACACAAGTCAAAATCAAGGGAAAGGATATCTCCAAAACATCTTAGGGCCTGTTTGGTTACATGATGAATCCAGAGATTTCAAATCTCTGGATTCATGAATCTGAGAATTATACCCGTTCGGTTGTAAAAATCTCTAGATTCATGAAATCTAGATATTCACCTTTTTACATTGAAAACATGAATCTGTAGATTTATGTGTAAGGGGTGAAATCCAGAGAACTAAAAAAAAACTACACATTTGCACATCCACAAAAATCACGTTGATCAAATAGTTTTTTAGGATGAATCCACAGATTTCATTCCACAACCAAACATCTAATTTTATAAATTATAACTCCATAGATTTGAAATCTATAGATTTGAAATCTCTAGATATTTGAAATCTCCAGACTCATGTAACCAAACAGGCCCTTAATCATTTTCTAGTTTTCCAGGACTCCAAATGTTAACAAATGTTTCATGATGAAAGAACTTGCTAATATCAAGGACAACCATTCTTGCTCTAGAACTCAAACGAACAAGAATGACTCACCCATAATGGCAGCAAGCACAAAACGGTTATCCAGGCTCCAGACGATCATATTGACACCACGAGGAGTAGGAAGAAATCTCTGACGTGGACCTCCACGTGGGCCTCCACGAGGAGGCTGAGGTGGCATTGGTGGGGGTGGAACCTTTAGGTGATATGCCCTTGTCCAGCGTCCAACCTTCCCCTGTGACCAGGACAGGTAAAGTTAGCATCATATTAAACATATTCTCAGTCAAAAACACTAGCACATAAACAGCTTGAGGATTGAACAAATATGTATCCAACTAAAATGATATTGAAAAAAATCTTGTCTGGAATAAGCAAGGTTTGAGATTTCGTTTTCAATCGGCGTTCACAGACTTACCGAAATGCCGAAATTGTACAATGATTCCATATTTGGTGTACAGTGTCGGGGATGATGGTTTTGGTTGGTTTTAGATGGTTTTTTCGCCTGGTTTGTTGTGTACAGCCTAAATTAAGGCCAATAAACACAACGGGCAACATTATTTTTACTAAAACCTGAAACAAACTGGTCGTCTTGATTTGCACATTCATGGTTGTATGTGGACAAAACTAGATCATGTATTTTCCCAAATCTAAACATGGATATACAATAAAAGACTGAAACTTTCATCCAAATGCAAGAACAAACATTGAGAATTAGTCAAATCTCAATTACAAATTACAAACTACAATTTACAAATTACAACTACAACACCTTGAAAATCTTGAAACTTCACCAAAATTTCTGAAATTTCAACAAAAATCGACTCAATTTCATTTGGGAACAGATTTCTTACGGTAGGGTCAAGAGAACCGAAATTTCAGCAAAATTTAGGACACCATGGAAATAAAAGTTCACACTTACATGAGATCTACGTGATCTTGGAATCCAAATGATAGCACTTCCATCACGAGAACAGGTGACTATGTTGTCATGAGTAAACCTAAAGATATGTAAATATAAAGTACATAAAAACGTAAGTCAATAACAGGGTAGGCAATGGTTCTACCCACAAGAATTAAGGTACTTGGATTAGAAAAGGAAAATCATCGCACCAAGAATTCTTGAACTTCGGAACATTATCTTCCTTCAGAGCATCAATTGTAGAATATCTTGATGGCACAGCACAACCACTGGCATGGGGAGATGGCAACAAGTTTTAGAGGTAAAATTTCATGCTAAGCAGATCCCCATAACCCCATAACTGACTTACCTAAATTGCACGTAGTTCACATCATTTTCATGGCCAGATAGCACATCCATTTCATGATTTGCTTGATCTGAGTCTTCAGTGTTTGATTTACAAGCATTCCAGACCTGCAAGTAACTGATCCTTGGTAAAAGTAAAACACTATAGATATTACAGCTATACTCATTTTAGGAATGGACTTGAAAATGAAGAAGCATCAAACACTAAAGTAAAAAATGCCTAGATATACCCGGGCTAAAGTGTCTGAGCTCCCAGTGACAAAAACAGTTCCATTAGCATTAAACGCACAACAAAGTATTTGATGGCTCGGGGGACCAATACTAGAAGCGGGAACATTGCTCTTTCCTGCACAAGTTACATAATCCCACATAAGCTCCAACCAGATGAAGCCGAGTCAACCAATGTAAACAGCAAATGAATAATAGAAAGTAGAAATTACCAGCTGTGACGTCCAGAGGCCTTGGAATATAGACTCGTGGACTGAAGTTCGAGTATCTAGCATCCCACATCCGACATGTACCATCATCCGATGACCTAAAAAGGAATAAGAAAAAGGAAATAGTTTAAAATGCCAAGCAGCAGTTTGAATGAGTGAATTATGTAACAGTGATAGTATGAACATATGAATGAACTTTACAATAAAAAGCACCATAATACGTATACAAGCACCTACAAGAGAATTTAATAGAACAGACAGCTTATTCTGTAAACTGATAAACATTCTTTCGCCTATAAACCCAAACTACCCAGATGGTTTGGATAATCCCTATCTCTATCTGGACTTTGATCCAAAGCTCCTGCCCTAATCTACCCAAAAACCTTAGATACCATCATTTTTCACTTTCCATAAACCCAAACCCTAGCCTTATGTCGCTGCAATTAAATTTCAGCAATAATCCACCCTCAATGATAGACCAAACCTTCACGGACAGACTCCTCCATCACTTGACTCCATTCCATTGTACAAATTGCAGTAAAAACCGACTGAAAATTCGGGCCTGACACCAAACAGAGATGGAACTTACCAACTGAAGAAAATGTACCAAGTTTCGGTCCATCTCAATTGCTTCAACCAGTATGGACCATTTTATTCCATCTTCTTTTTTTAAATTACTTAGTTTCAACAAGATATGACTATTTCTCATATCTCATCTGGATGCTGCCGCTCCTGTTTCGTAAATCTCAACCAAAGACCCAATTTTTTGGCTTCAAATCTCTATTTCTCCTTCAAATTCCTAGTATCATTTGTTAACAAACATCTACTTCATTGGATAGCTCCAGATTAAACACCACCTTGAAGTTACATATGTATATTCATCCCAAATTATTTCTTAATAGTTAATGCATCGAAACATGTTTGTTTCTTTTCAAACCAATACATATATTTAGCTTAGGAACATGAGCCATGAAAGTATGTTGTTAATCTTTTTATTGAAGTGTTAGTATTTGTTAAGGAAAAAAATTGGTATTCATAATACCACATCTCGGTCGAGATCTCGACTCGTCTCAACACTCCTTTTGCATTTGCTGGTTTTGATGTTTTGATCGGATTTTACCCAAAAGTTAGCTAGATCTCTACCCAGACTGCACCAACAAGCTATTTAGCTCACCTACAGCAAAGATCAACTGACTTTAAATCTAATCTTGAAGCAAGGTGAGTGTACTTCCCAGGCTTCATTTTTTTCAAAACTATATTCTACACTGGTGGATGTAGTGCTGGTGGAGTGGACTTAAAGAAGCAGCTTAGTCAATGATTTTACTCTTGTACGCTAGTGGTGAAACATATAAACACACCAATGTCATGTGAAATTATGAACAACTTTAAATGTTTTAATGTATTATTTAACTTTAAACCTTTATGTTTTTGTCTGTATCAAGTAATGGTTATGTATTTCATGATTTATAAGTCTACATGTTCATTCATTCAAGTATCGATTTCAAAGCCAGGATCAAGTTGGAACTCATATATTCACTTGTTTTCTCACAAATATAATGTCACCATTGTGTTTAGAAGGCCTAAAATAGACTAAATCCCAAAAACCAACAAACACTGAGCCCTCATACCCACCATGATGAGCGCTCAAGTTGGATCGGATTGACCGGGGATTTTTACCAACTTTTGGCAGAGATCTCATGAGATCGGCTATCTGAGGATCCGAGATCCCTCTCAAAGATCGATATCTCAAACCATGTGATAGATGACATCGAATCTAACATATGTGAGACACCATCACTCGATTTATGTTGCGATGGTGTTAAAATATTTTTTTGTGGTCAAATATTTAGTTAATTTATCTAAAAATTATTACGTATTTGCTTAATTCTTTAAGAAATAAAAAAAATACCAATTATTTTCCTTTATTTCTCCTCTGAAAATTGATAAGGAATACCAACTATTGACAAGAAAGAAAAAAAAATTACAAAGTTTTGCTTATTGTGGTTATCATGTTGTTTAACATTCCATTTGATTGTATGAAAAATTTAAAGTACATTTGTTACAATTTACAACTCTTTGTATTTATCGGACCGATCACATGTGTCTCTCAATTAGTAGATATGAATGAGTACACTTTTCATTTATCTTTTTTAATATAAAACACTTCTTCCATCGTATTAATTATGCTTCAAATAGGGTATGTGCACAAAAACCAGGTCAAAACACATTGAGATATGGCTGAAACCACTCATCAAAGTTTCCTCAAAAAAGAACCAGGTCTCCATTGAGATGGTCCAAATTTCGACACCATCTCGGTTTTGAGGCTGATCAAAAACAGCTTCGAACTAAGATTTTGAACCTTGCTCAATTCTACCATCAAACCCTAGATCTTACCAACAACCCTATGTGACTTAACCAAAGCTTTCCAGTTCATCCCAGACCCTGAATTTTGACTACTAGTTGATCTCCAACAATCTATGTCTAGATCACTCCCACTTCTCCCCATGTCTCGCCCAAGTTTAGGTGTCTCTCCCTCCTCTCCCCTTCCCCTCACTTTTTTTCTTCTCAACTGTACATTTTTCCCCCCCTAAGGTAGGATTTTTTAACTGTAGTTGGTCGCCCAAAATGAAGAATTTCTTTTCAATGTAAGGCAAAACAATAATAGGAATGGGAAGGGAATGAACGAAAATTCATGGGTAAGTAGGTGGATGCTTCAATCTATTGCTGTTAAGGTTGGATGCAGGAAGAGAAAATTTGTATGGAAGGGGGAAAAAAAGATTGCATCAAAGAGAGTCAAATTCCTATCCAATTAGACTATGAAACTGAATCACTCAAACTCAATCCCCTAACTCCATCTAACTACTACCCAAGTAATCCCCAGAAAAATAAAGAACTGAAATAAATATACACCCTATCCAGTTACAACCCTTGTTGGAACCAAAACAATTGGACCGGGTCTTTTCAGGTTTGGATCTGCAAATTATATCATGGTAGTCCAATCAGCCAAGTGATACTGCACCAACCTGGGTTTCAACCACAACAGAAATGAGAAAACTGATAGAATGCAGAACTTGGTGATGGTGGACAGTTTGCAAATGAAGATGGGATTCTAACTTGGCGTGTAGAACAGACCCCTTGGACTCCACAAACCCAAACTAGGCACATTTAAATCACTTAAGTTCCACATTCTACTCTAGAAGGAACACAAGACATAATATACTACGTAAGTACAATTTAAAATTTCAATCTTGAAACTTGAATAAATCTCTGCCAATTAACCGAAGTTCAATCTTACTTCCCCAATCAGGTCATAAAACTATATCTTAGTGGAAAATTTTCTCCATCTCCCTTGGTTCCCCCATAGCCAATTACTATTCGTGGTTGCAACAACTTCCAGCCACCACTATTCCTTATCATTTAGTAGAATTTTCCTGAACATTCTATTCTACATACTTAGTGCTGTAAAATTTATAAATCATAAAACCAGATCCTCTCAGGGATACTAAAAGCAAAGGATACATGTATTGCTTGATTTGTGGACCTCTCAATCCCCAAAAGTGAAAAGCCTATTTCTTCTTTCCCAATAATAAATAATCAAGTCTTTATAAAATGCTTATGCTAACAAATCTAGAAAAAACACTACCAAAGAAAAGTCCAGTATGCAGCTGATTTTCGAATTTCACATCCCCCGCCCCCAATTTTATCAAAATAAAAAATTAAAAAAAAAACCCAGTAAGAATCCAACCTTGTAAAGCAGTAAAATATACACAATAAAAAGTACAATGAACAACCCAAAGCAAATAATCAGCCTTTATAAAATTAAGAACAACAGACTTTAATAGAGAAAGTAGTATTCAAATTAGTTCAGGCAGAAAGAAGACCAAATTGAGTTCTACAGCATGCAACCAAAAGCAAGGGAAAGAGGCTCACGATAAAAGCTGGTAAACAGAGCCAGGCCTAGGACTAAATGCAATGGTAGTGACAACTCCGGTATGCCCCCGCAATACTGAAATTGGAAACCCATCCGGCAAACGCCACTGCAGTAAATCACGAGAAACTGTTAAATCATCAAAACAAATTAAACTAGAAAACATTCAAATAAATATAGTTAATTGAAATCTTACAACTCGAATGACAAAGTCATTTGATGAGGATGCCACCAAAGCATTGTTTGAACTGACAGCCAAGTCAGTTATGTCCCCCTATCAAAACCAAAAAACATAAAATGTAACCACACTAAAAAGGTGGAACAAAGACAAACTAAGATGTGCAAAACATAGACCATTTTAAACTCACTTCATGCCCACGGCAGCTAGCCAAGCAAAATGCAGTTTCCATAGACCAAATTTTTACAAGGCGATCATCAGAACCTGTAATCACATATCTCCCAGCACAATCGAATGTGGCTATAGGATTTTCCATAAAAAATAAAAAGAAATTCTATTAGGGACCAAATAATGACATTACAAATGAAATTCATTAAAAAAAAAATGATTGCAAATGCTTCTAAATGGACTAATTCAATGCCACAATTCGAACTACATAAAAATAAAAAATAAAAAAGTAAATCAACTGGAATTATAAGATAAACACAGTTAAAAAATGGATGCTTGACATGATTCGTGTTTAAGCAAACACCATGAAATAGCGAATCGAAAAAGAAACAAAGCAAACACACACAGATTTAACGTGGTTCACACACCAATGCAGTGTGCTACATCCACAGGCAAAGAGGAAGTACTTTTTCACTAAGAGAAGAAGTACATAAACAGATCTCACAACCAATCGCCAAGAAACAGCGTTACAAGAACTCTCACCCAAAACCCTAACTAAAAATCTCAAATCTCTCAATATTATGGTATGCAAACATAATATACAAATATAAAAACTCCAATTGGGTAAACGGGTCGACCCATTGGTCGGAACATACCATACCACAAGGGCTACATCCCCCCCAACAATTAGATCTATTCCAAGCTTTAGGGAACTAGAGCACAATTAGACCTAAAATTCAGGGTCAGATCTATGTCAATCCAACCTTTAATTTGTCCCAAACTTCAAGAACCTCAACCTCCCAACCCTAGTGACCTTCCATCTCATTTTCAGCCCCATCTGACCAGCCAAACCCTAGATCTGCCCATCCTTGTTATTATCACCGAATCTTCCCTCCAAAATCAAGAAATCCAATATATCTTAAACCACCCATCCAAAATCATTAGAACTTGAAAAGGTTACTCTAAATATCAAAATATAAATTCCTTTCAAGTTTTATCCCATTCCCCTAAGTTTTCATCCAATCTCAAATCTACCCCATATCACGGAATTTATCAACCTCCGATGGGATAGGCCAAAGTATGCTTCATACTCTAAATATCCTTCTATTTCCCATCAAACAAACCAGACCCCAACCAGGGAACTAGAGCACAATTATTAGGGAACCAGTTCAGGAACAAACGCTCATATACAGTAACGCAAACATTTCAAGAAACTCTTTCTTGGTCCCATATGAGTTGGCTCTATTAAAACTGATCTTGGAAGAAGTAGCCATCATTGAACTGGGGCTGCACCAATACCACTGTTGCCAAACAAATAGTTACAAAAAGGCCCCAGTTTTAAGCCACGGTGGAAGATACCTACAATAATTAACCACACATGTGCTTGGAATGGGATGAAGGAACAATGAAGGACATCTGGCCTCCAAAGTATAGGAGCGATATCTTAGGCTTCAATAGAAGAAGAAGAAGAAGAAGGAAAAAGAATATATATATATATATATAATGACACAAATGAGGTGTTTTTGAATACAATTTTTTATTTTTAAATTTGTATTTTTTTCTTTGAATAATTTCTAGATCAACTAATGATAATTATTATATTATTCTATTAATCAATATTGTGCTTATGAGTAATAATTATAATTTTGGACATTATTCTTAAATAATCTAAAAATCTAATGAGTTGAATAGAGAATGGTATTTTGGGAAAGAGAAATGTAACAATGTCTTTTGAGTTCATGCTCAATTAATGATAATCATTATATTATTTTATTAATTAATATTGTGTTTATGAATTATAATTACAATTTTTGACATCTTTCCTAACTGATTTAAGGATCTAATGAATTGAATGGCAAGGGTATTTTGGGAAAGATAAATGTAACCATGTCCTTTGAGTTCATACTCAATCAATGATAATTATTATAATATTCAATTAATTAATATTGTATTTATGAATGATAATTACCATTTTGGACATCTTTCCTAAATGATCTAAAATCTAATGAATTGAATAGGCAAGGGTATTTTGGGAAAGAGAAATGTAGCCGTGCCTTTTCAATTCGTGCTTTTATAATAGTAGTATGATAGTATGATATATGAATGTATATAATTTTCCAAAACCCATATGAATGCACCCAAGGTATAAAACCAGCTATCAACAATTATGGGATGGTTGTTACAGAATCCAGATGAAACTAGCAAATCCATATTCAATTAGAAAATAGTACCACAATACACAGCATCCCGATGTCCCCTTAGCTTCTTTATATTTTGCATCTTTTGCACCATCGTTGATGGTTTAGCAATAGCATAACAAGCTGCACGAATGGATGGGGCACGATGATGTTTTGTAAAACCACCTCCAAGTTCCCTCAAACTAAGACCACGCACCTGATCGGCCTGAATGTGAGGCCAACGCAAGTATCTAGGCATGCAATTGATTTGCTTATCTTTCTTCCTATCAGCTGCACAAAAGGATTCAGAGCATCATTAATAGTCAGAGACTGAAGGAAATTTCATAGAGAACAGCTTTAAGTAGAGAAACAGGAAGCATAAAAGAAACTATAGTTGTCAAGGCAGAACCTAGGTATTTTTTAGCAAGGTTTAAAGTATCCCGCGATACCATATGATATGAGCCGATACGTAACCATATTTGACCAAACCGATATGATACATTTCGATACGTCTCTCCATTGAATTACACTAAAATACATTAGCCAGAGCGATACAATACTCGATACAGGACGATACTTCTCTTATAATCACCAGACCAATACGATACCGATACTTTAAACCTTGTTTTCTAGATATCCAGGCTCTTTCTCAGGTCAGAGGCAACAAATCTTATTGACAAAATCGACATTGTCTTTCGTTTATTGCTTCATTTTGTTGTAGATATGCTTATATTGTTTACATATACTTTCTTTGTTATAAGCTATTCTTGTATTAGGACATCTCTAGCATAATTCTATCATATTGCATAATTTTGCTTCTATGCTGTATGTAAGCACATAAAATTATCAATTCTGTATTAGAGTCATATACTGCATTTCTCCAGTGCCTTGGGTGACATAGTCTCCTTGACAACTATGCAAGAAACTCAATGCAATGATGAAACCAGGAAGAATCAGAAGTGAAGTAGTTGACCTATAAATTTTACATATTGCAAATTCCACAACCACAATAAGATATGCAAAGTAAATTAAATAACCTAAATCTCACATACATTCCAGAAGTGAGAAGTAACCAGATCCTAAGATTGTTGGAACATCTGCGGCTTTTGGTGTGTTTCCTCCAACCATACCATGCAATGGTGGGGCCATATTCAGCATCAGTTGTTTCAGAAGCTTCACCAAATGATCCTTTCCAATGTGGGGATACCTAGGAATACAACAAAAGAAACCACTCGATAATCTAAATTCTCCAGAAATAAAAAATTAAGAAACAAATCTGAACACAAACATGTAGGCGCTGCTTGATCCAGAAACCTAAGGAAATACATGTGAACAAGGTACAAGTTTCATGAAACATTGGCAGTACTTCATGAAACATTTGATTTCATAGGTTATCGAAATGAAACATCCTACAATATACATTTTTGTCCAATTTTGTTGCCATTATTTTGCTCTCATGTACATCATACATAGTTTAATTTTTACAGCCTTGATTATAAATAGTTAGATATCAGGTGCCTGGGAATCACTAATTACACACTATGAAATGACTCACATATGCTAGTTAAATTGACACAACTAATTGATGTGAAGGACACCCCCCCCCCTCCAAAAAAAATTTTTAATTGGGTTCCAGAATCCATATCAAAATGGCCAATCCGAGCTAGCCGAATGCCCCTCAAGGGTATTTTTGTCATTTTCCTGCCCCTTTTTAGGGCTCAACATGGGTCTAGATAGATTCCCCTCGATCCAAGGGTCATGGTTCAACTTTTTGGTTGTTTTTGTTTGAGTAGTACTTTGAAAGGTATTTGAGAGTTTAAGTTGTGTTGAGTTAGTTGGTTGTGGATAGGATAAGATTCCTTATCCAAAGGAGTTCTTATCCTTGAAGTTTATCTTCATTTGGAAGTGTAGTTAAGTCCCAAGCTAAGTAACTTTAAAAGATTCCAATCTAAGGCTTGTAATCTCGTAGTAATTTGATTCCTCTTAAAGATATTTTAGTGTAGTGTTGGGATCCTTATCTTTTAAGTATTACCAACCACAGTCAAAGTCTACTATTTTAGGCTATAAATAGCCTCTTCTTGCATTATAATCTTCAGTCTGAATTATTGAAAGAAAAGTTATCAAGGACCGGGGTTCCTGTTGTGAGGAAGCCTCAGCGGGTTTTCAAAAGTTTCTTCAATGTTCAGCATCTTCATCATCTTTTCAAGCTTGCAACAGTTCAAGAACTTTCAAAATTCCAGCAGCCTTCAAGTGTCCTCTCCTATCAAGTAAGTACAACCCCAACCCCAACCCCTTCCCTACCCTTAGCCACCCTCCCACGCCGTAAAGCCATGGACCCCAATGCCCTCATCACCCCTTTTCTAATTTTCCAGAATTTTTTTGCAATTTTCAGACTTTTTCCTAGGCGTAAAATTCTAGGTCAGATCTAACGCGGTCTAACCATTAGATCTGTCCCAAACTTTAGGGACATTATCCTCCTAGCCCTACTGACCTTCCCTCCTAGTTTCAGACTTTCAGCCCAATCTGACCATCTAAACCCTACATTCCCAAAAGTCTGAAAATTCGGCTCTTCATCTTCTTCCTGAGAAGAATTCTGCAGAATTATAAAAGCTTCTAAAACCCTAAGTTTAGATCATCCAGTGCTCCTGAACCCTCTGACCCATTGAATCCTAATTCTGAACTGTAGAATCAGCAAAGATAGGTTCCCATCTACCCCAGCCAAACCTGCTAAAAACCCTAATTTCAGTTTTCAGATCAAAATCAAAACCCTGTTCACACTATGAATAATTTTGTGAGATGAAAATACCCTCTGAAACCGTAGAATTCTCACTCTTCTTCGCTGGACCTTCCTGGGCAACCATAAATCTAGGAAAATTACAGCATTACCCTTAGCCCTAGATCCTGGTTCACATCACCCATTCTAACTTATTTGAACCAGTTAAACTCTAAAACATGAAAATTAGTTAAGCTATTTTTGTACTCAGCCTTGGTACCTTTATTCTAGGCCCAATATAAATTCAACCTGTGGAATTAAAGCTCCATAACCTATTTAACACAATCCTAGGCTTAATGTAAGGGAAAATAAACCCAAATTGGTGAGGCATCAACATCAACTGTACGCCAGGTCATGGGGTTCGGTCAGTGGTTGTGTTACTCAGCAGTTAAATGCCTCAGCAATAGCCTGAGCACTCTTGTTGAAAAACATTACGTGCTCAATGGCACCTATAATGGCACAACCTCGTTTATGATTTTCATTCTTCACAGAAGGATTGAAGGGTACCCACCACAGCTACTTGATGTGTAATTATGCCATCTGGACCCTTTCTGTTTGGAGAAATATCAATGACGGGAGATAATCTAGCCCATTTACTTGACGATGGAAGAGCTCACAGTGTAGCCTCAAGGTAACTAAAGGGCAGCTGACCAAGATCTTGATCAGAACTAACTTTGAAGCCAAACATAACAAGTAAGGGTGCCTAAGAAGGATTTTGAGGTGTGATCCTCAAATGAGCTCTTCCCTATGGCTACTGATGTAAATGATGAAATGGAAGGTTCAAAAGGTTTAAGATGCACTAGATTAGATCAGGTTACAGTTAAAAGGTAATAGAAGGTCTTTTTTTTAAGGGTGAAACAAAAGTAAATCTAAGTGATGGATTTCAAGGATTCAGAGGTTTCAAAATAGGTTGAAATTTTGAAAGAATGGGGAGTTCAGGACGGAGGTTATGTCCTCCAAATTAGGTTAATTTTGACGGTTAGGTAAGAAGTTACGAAGTTTCTTGATTTTAGGTAAAGAAACTAGGATTTCAATCAAGAAAAGGTGGACTATAGGGAAATGATGTCCAAGTTTGGTCAATGATTTGGTAATGTAAGAAGGCCGCCAACACCCCTCCCCCCCCCCCCCCAAAAAAAAAAAAAAAAAAAACCCTAATTTGATCCAGGGGTATCTTGGTGATTTTGCTCAAAATTGTGACAATTACAAATGGGTCCCATCAAATCCAGTATGTTCTCTACACTTAAGACATTTAACTTTTCTGATTATTATTTGCAAGCTATTTAAGAATCCTTGTCTATTCATCCAAAAAAAAAGAATCCTTGTCTAGATGAAATTTCCAATTAGGCTGTGATGTGAAGACAAAGACCCCCTGGCTGAATGCACAAGTTGGGGGGGGGGGGGGGGGGGGGCATGATAGCTCCAAGAAGCCCCCATAAGCTAGCCAAACCCCTTTCATGGGGTACTTTGGGCATTTAAGCCCTTATTTTATTTCTGTAATTATTTTAAGGAATTTCCGGAATTTTGGTTGAGTCCAGTTTGCTAATTTGAGTTAAGTTTAGATTTGTTTGGAGGGTCTTACTTTTGAGTTAAAGTTGTTTTGAAAGAGTCCCAAGTTAGTTGTGATAAGATTCGAGTACCTATCTTAATTATTAAGAGTCCAGTCCAAGATGTAATTGGACCCTTATCAGTTAGGGAGTCCAAAGTTGAGTCAGACTCTTTTCTTAGGCTATAAATAGCCTCTTCATGCAATGTCATTTTCAGTTTGATGAATAACGATTTTGATTGTTAATTGCCTGAGTGAGTGGCAAGTGTTCTCAATTTGTTTCCAGCATTCAAGCAATTAATATTTAAGTTCTGAAGATCACTTCAACCTTCCAGCAAGCCCAAGTAAGTCACAACCCTTCCCCACCAACCCCCTCCCATGCAAGCTCATCCCCCACCTCTCCTATGCTGCACAACCTTCCCCAATCCCCTGCCCTGCTGCTGCATCAATTCAGCAGCACCCCCTAGGTCCCACAACTCCCTTAACCTCTTCCCCTGAGCCCCATGACTCCCCAAGCCCCTTCCTTCCTTCCCCCAAGCATCCACAGGCCTCCCTCCCCCTCCTTCCCCACAGCAGCATATCCTACTCCCAACTAGAAACCCTGATTCCCAGCCTTTTTCAACCCCCTTTCACCTCCATTAGTCGCAATAGATCCAAGAAGCATCCCCTAATGTTACATTGTTACCCCTCTCTTCCCTGACTTAGAAAATCTGCACTTCATCTCCTATATGAAGAAGTTGCAGAAATTTTAAAGGTGAAGAATTCTGGTTCTATTAAATTCTGTTCATCAGCTTACCTTCTGAGTAATAGAATTTATTCAGAGATTAGTCCCACAAGTGCCAAGGACCCCCACCTTACTCGAATCCACCTAAAACCCTGATTCTGACTTATGAATTTAAATTTCAAATCTGGAATTCTGATTATAATAGGACTCAGATCTGGAATTCAGTTTCAGCAGACTCTAAATAACCTAAGAAGCCCTAAAACCTTCCCCCCTTCTGCTGGAATTTCTTGGGCAAACCCTAAGTGTAGGGAAATTACTAAAATACGCCTAGCCTAGACCTGGTTCTCATTAGGTTCGGATCCCACAATTTAAGTCCACTTTAATTTCCTTATTTTTAGGACACCAGGTTAGGATCCCACAATTTGAGTCCACTTTGATTTCCTTATTTTTAGGACACCAGGTTGGGATCCCACAATTTGATTCCACTTTAATTTCCTTATTTTTAGGACTACATATATATTCATAGAATTTAGATTGAAGTCCTCTAGAGTTAGTAATTGAATTTTCTTGTTTGAGTTGAAGTCTTAGTCAAGAGTAGTTGAGTTAGTTATGGATAAGCCAATTAGAGTTTTGGCTGGTTTTCGAACCTAAAGTCCTTCTCTATTTCTTTATTTGAGGCTATAAATAAAGCCTTCCAGCCATGTAATCTTAAGATGAATTGAATGAAATTAAATCTGAGTTTGAATACAAGTCAAGTTGTGGCTTCTTGTGAAGGCCATGGCGGTTGTGTGGGATCACCTTCAATTTCAGCAAATGCTCTTCAACTCAACCATAACAGCAGTCTTTAACCATATCCAAGTGAATATCATCCCCAACCCCATCCCTAGCCTTCCCTCTACTTTCCCCATCCATCCTACCTTTCTTTTTTATTTTCTTGAAATTTCCGACTTTTCTTGAGACCCAAATTTCAAGGTCACATCTACACTGATCTAACCATTAGATCTATCCCAAACTTTAGGGGGGCTCATCCCCTCAACCTCAGTGGCCTTAGACCCCCTTCTGACCATCCAATTTCAAGATATAATTATTTTCTTGATTTTTCGTACTTCCCAAGACCCTAAAAACGAGAAACTTCATATCTATTAATTTAGCCATCCAAACCCCACTAAACTTGGGGAATCATATCACCATACTATTTCCTACATTCCCTCCAAGTTTCAATCTCAAACACATTCAGACCCTAGTTTCCCATCTCAAGAAATTTATCCCATCTAGATTTTTGGTGAAATTTATCCCATCTAGATTATTGGTGAGCCCTAATTTTCTCCAATTCAATCCCACAACTTCCCTTAGGTTCCATATCCATTACATCATCATCCAATTAGAGTTGGTTAAAACCCTAACACATCCCATATTTCTTTGTTAAAACCCCAACTGATTTCCTTCTCAATTCTTCTGATTCATCTAGGTTTTTGTTAACCCAAAACGCTAACCACCCAAAATTTCACCATCAGACCCATCCCATCTAGGTTTGTTAAAATACCTAATTCCCAGATTTTGTTCTTTACCACCAGTTCACAAAGGAGAGGATCCCTATGAGTAACCATAAATTTAGGGAAATAATTACACAACCCCTAACCCTAAAGTCGTGGTTACATCATTTGAATGGCTAAATTGGAAGATGTGGATTTTCTTGTCTGAGGGATCTTATGCAGCCCAAAGATTATCATTATTATTAATTTATATTTTTTTGGGGATCAATTCTCCTTACCTGAACGGTGAAGGATGAAGGTAGAACTTGTGTAGACTGCTTCCACAGTCAACAGTAGGGGTTAGGGTTTCAATCCTAAGCACTTTGCTTAACCTTCTTGAGCTTCAGGCCACTAGGGCAAGATCACAATCATTCCTACAGTTTGCAAAGCAAAGTCTTAACAAAATAAGTTACAAGCCCATTCTTCCCTCATAGGGAGGTTTAAATAGGCCTTAGGCCATTCAATTACACAAAGGACTTGAAGTCCTACTTTACAAGTTAATAAAAGCCAACTTAAACACTGAAAAGGAAACTAAGCCCTGACATAAGGAGACTTGAACTAACCTCCTAAAAACATAGTAACTTGTCCCAAAATAACAAGGCTGCAGTGCCAAATCAAAAAGGCTGCTCCTAATACAATTAATGATTTAAAATTAGAAGACCTAAATGCCCCTGACTTTAAGACTGAATTAAATATTGAAATAAATAAAATTAAACCCATGTACCACCTTGGTACACATCTTTTAGGTCCATAGGGAGGAGCCCATTATAGGGTAAAGCCACAGAACAAAGGTCCAAACTTTGAATTACATTACAGAAATAAATAAAATTAAGCCCGTCCGCCAACTTGGTACACGCGTTTTATCATGTAATCCCTTTCACCACCTATGTGATCAAACCTTATGCTAATTCCACTATTTAGAAGCTCAAATCGGTTGTGGATCTGCACCAGCATGGAAATTGTCCAGGACTGTTTTGTTCTTGGTAATGTCACAATATGAGACCATATTTCACTTTGGGTGTGAAGACGAGATTATTATTGAAGACTGTTCGTACTAGAGTCCAACACAACCAGGCTTTGTTATTTTACATTTAGTTCGAAAACTGTTACAATCATTTAAAATGGTACTCGGGTATGATTTGCTTTCTGTGGATTAGATACCAAATCCTGTGGCCATCTTTCTGTGTTCTCCAACCGGATCAATTTGTTCTTTAGAGGTACAGATGGTTGATTCTATCTTGGTTCCACATTTGAGAGTGAGTCAGATTCTCTGGGTAGTCTATTCTTGGTGTTGTAGAAAAAGTTCAGTCTTGCCTAAAGTTTTTTGTTAACAACAAACAGGAAGCCCGTAGATCCTGACTACTTGCACTCTTTATTATTAAAAAAAAAAAACAAGAGTATCAAGAAGCATTTCCAAATGACAGGAAAAGGATCCTAAGAGTCAGCTAGGTTACCACAAACTAAAAGCAGATAGAAATTCAAAATATCAATGAAAGCAGAACCAAATAATCAAACTCCAAAATATTATACCTCTCCACTAAATTACTGTAACTCAAGGGGAAGGACAATCCACTATCATTTTCATCACCACTGCGTTCCCCACTCCTTGAATACCAAGCATGATATCGTCTTGGTAGAAGTTGGTGTTCCAGAAGCTCATTCCAAAACTGTCCAACAGTTCTACGACATGGCCCCGCCGATAGAAAATGCATAATCAGAAAGTAAACTTCTCTGAGGTCAATATCTACAACAGCTTCAACAGGAGGGCATGAGGCTGTTTCTGCATCTGCTACGTATGGAGCCTCCTCATGCACCTTATTTGAAAATTTTGAAGGTGCCATATTAAGAGAAGGCACATCACCAGCTGGGACCCGTTTTTGGAGGGCCATGAATTGTCCAAAGCCTGCCAATACCAACAGAGGGGGGTGAAGAAGAAGAGATCCACATAAAACCAGGAGAAATAGAGAAAGCATACAGTATTACTTTCATAAGTAACAAACAGTGTCTCCAAATGTAATCAAGTTCTCGTTTGAAGTGTACGGAAGGTCAGGTTTTGAGAAAATTAAAAACATCATCCAAGCTAGAATGCATAAAAGGGAAAATGTCACAGCAAGAGTTCATATTTAAAATTTAAGATAGAGACAAGGAACCAACGTCAAAAGACAATTCATGAGGACATCAATCTTAGGCGACAGTTTTGAGTCTACCAGCAAGGACGGCGCAGAGATCAGCCCACCGCAATATCTATGTGGATCAGCAACAAGTTCAGAGGCTACCAGATTGCCAGAGACCTATAGTTCGACGAGGAGCATTGCCCATAGGCAATCTTTTAGATTTCATTTGATAATTTTTTTTCGAGTCCTTGTGGGTTGGGTATAAGTTTTTATTAGTTCAATTTTGAGTTATTTTAATATACTTAGGTTTGGGGTAAGCCATGGGTTATACTTAGCCCATAGTTATTTATATTTAATTGTACCTTGGGAGTTTCCAAATTTGCCCCAGAGGGGATTTTGCTGCTGAGACCAAAACAACTCATTTGTTGGCCTCTGACTCCTATAATAAGTGCCCAATACTCATAAATCCCTAAATATTAGATCTACGAAAGAGAATCACTTAGGGTTTTCTTGCAATTTCAGCTGTAAGGTTGTGATGGATTAATATCTTTTGTATTGAAAGCCTTGTATTGGTGAACTAATCATTGAATTATTGAATAAAAAAAACAAAAATTAGTCATCTCTCTTCCATGAACTGTTTCCTTTCTTCTTAAGGTAAGATTCTTCTTCCCCTTTTCTCTCTTCTTTGAGACTGAAACTCCCTGCCCCGACAGCAACCTAAAACCCGTCCCCTACCCCACTACGACACTTCCCAGCCCCACCCCCACCTCTGTCCTACCCTATGGCTCCCCCCATGCCCTCACTTCTATCTATCACACCCCTTCCACCCCCTTCCTGACTTGTGGCAGATCTAAAACAAGAAAAGAAAAGAAAAAAAAGGAAAAGAAAGAAGAGAAAGAAGAAAGTAGATGAAAAAACAAGAAAGAGAGTTCAAGATTGCCCAAGATCTTTCAAGATCCAATTATTCCAATCCATAGCCCTTCCAAGAGACATTCCAAAACCCCTCCAAACCCCAACTGCAGACTTCCTTTAACCTTCCCAACTTTGCTAGTATTATCTTGGACATCCTACAACCAAGTAAAGGATCCCATCTTGGGTTTGGATAAAACCTTAATTTTCCCTTTTCCCAAATTATTCCATCCCATATAATTTTGTTAAACTCATCACCTCCACATTTGGGATCCATCCATATTCAACAATACTATCCACCCCATAGCATTTGTAGACCTATTTGCTGGAAAGTTCTGGGCAACCCTTAATTTTATGGCATTAAGTCAAGAAAACCCTAACCCTAAAATTGGGTTCACATCACAAGGTTCCCTCCATCAGAACGGATATGTATTATACACAAATACCAGACCACAAACTGGCGCTCTCACCCTCTCAAAGATATGCAAAAGAATAAGACAACCATTGCTAGTGTTTCTAATGGGTACGGTATAATAGTCTCACGCCAAACAAAACCCCTGACACTAAATTTCAAGCATTAGATAGGTTATTCTATATCATATAACCACTGCCACCCACACCCTGCGACCTCTGAAAAGTCAGAAAAATGACAAACCCACCTAGAGATGCAGCTGTAACCTAAAAACAGGATTTAATTTCTAGATTTTTCAGAAATTTGAATCTCTCTCTAATGAAATCATTATCAATTACCAAGAGATAATCAAGATCTGACAACAAAAAAAAAAATTTTAAAAAATAGTAAATCAGAAAAAACCATGAATTCAAGAAAACCACCAGTAAAAACTGAAGAAAAATTCAATAGCAGAAGCCAACAGCAATAGCACAAATACCATTAGGTTAGAGCTAAAAACTACCAACAACTAAAGATCTCACTGACAGAGGAAATTCCAACTATTTGTTGGCAGAATGCCTAAAGTCCCACTTTACAAACTCTCTTGAATAAGAGTCGAACCACCAAATTGAATTTGAACACTCTTGATTTAAGAGTTCACAATACACTACATTCCATATAAGTAGCATCTCACTTTAACATTATTTGCCACTTTCTAATTTAAAAGAGAGAGAGTAAATGCTTCTCAGCCCCTCATTTTATGCATTCTGCTGCCCAAGTTGAATTTCATTTCTGGGCAGAATGCTGTGACTTTTTCATTGAAATTATTTACTTTATGAGTTAAAAATGTTTCTAAAAAATACAACTAAAACTCTCCAAGTTTAGGTAATTCGGTGGAGTTCGCCCAACTGGGTAAATTGTGCCTCAAAAGACTTATTTTGGCCCATAGCAAGGTTCTATAGTACTAAGGTTCCTAAATCTTAGATTTATTGTGAGCCTAATATACAAACCCATAAATTGGGGTAATGTCAATGCATGGGATTAGTAGATAAATTGAGAATTTGAATTAGATTAGGATATTTAATAACTAACTACAAGTCTGTTTTGAGTTTGGTGGTTAGGAGTCATTTACAAGTTAAATTAGGAATTTTAGAAGGTCTGGAAAATTTTAATGCGTCTCCCATTCAAGTAAAGAATGCAAGTTTTTTCTAAAGAGTTCCGGTGGCCTCAAGCAATGCAAACAGGATCGACTTTCCAAACCTGATTTTCTCTCCTCTCTTCTACCTCCCAAAAGATCAATATCATATTTCCTCCCTCACTTTCCTTCAATTTGATCTCTTCCTTTAACAATGCAGTTGCTCGCCTTTCTGACCATTAGAAACGCTAGATTCTTCTTCATCACCCTTTCAAATACCATAGCCCTAACTTGCTTCCGATTCAATTCCACCACACTTTCAACCATAACATACCCCCTTGGTTCTTTGAAAAGAAGGCTCCTAGACTTGAAGATTACATCCCTCGTCCTATCACTTTTCCAAAGCATTCTTGGAGCAGTACTAGCAGCAACACATATACTATTCTTCCCCATTGCAATATGCGAGGACGAGTTTACACTTTACACTAGAGATTTTCAGAGGATTAACCCAAGAGCACATGATTGGCATATTCATCAAGAGATGAATGCTTTCAAGGAGAGAACTGATGCAAGCACAGGCCCTCCCCTGGCCAAAACACTGGTTTGGGCCCCAAGGCCCAACCAAGATGGCCCAACTAGGGCTGGCCAAACCCCCCCTAAAGGGGCAGCTTGGTCATTTTCCCTTTTAAATTAATTGACTATTCTATTTTCAAAATTTTTGTTTTTGTTCAATTCTATTTTGAAGTCCAAGTTTGAGTTATTTTATAATGCCATTAGGAATCTAATTTAAATAAAGATTCCTTATGAATAATTAGGTCTTTTACTTCAAGTTAAGTTCTTTTATTTATGTGGCTGTTATTTAATTAGGTGTAAGGAGTATCCTAACCCATAAAGGAAACCATAGTCGAGTTAGTTTCCAACTCCTAGTTAGAATCTAAGCCTATCTTTATTTATGTAAGGCTATAAACAAGCTATTCCCCTCATTGTTAAAATTAGACTGAATTGAATAAAGATTGAAGACTCTTATGGAAAAACAAGCCATAGCTTTCTTGGGAGGGCCACAGCGGATCTCAAGCATTCTTTCTTCAAATTCAGCAGCCATCTCCCAGTTCCAACAGTAGTTCCATCTTCAACAGCAGCTCCTTCAAGTAAGTTCAACACCCCACCCTCCTCTCTATCCTTTCTTGCGCAGGCCCTAAGAACCCATTCCCTCTCATTGCAGCCCCAGGAATCCCCTTCGCCACCCACCACAGCCTCCAAGAAACCCCTTCCATCCCTGCCATCCCTCTAGACCCCTTCCACCTCCCCAAAACCCAGCAGCACCCCTCTCCCCATTCTTTCTCTCTCAGCCCCTTCTCTCTCCCCCTCTTTCTGACTTGCAGCAAGTCTGAAAACAGAAAAGAAAGAAGAGAGAAAGAAAACAGAGAAGCAAAGAAAAGAAAAGAAAAGAAAGAGAGCAAAGATCCAAGGAAGACCGCCCAAGATCCATTCCAAGAAACCCTAAAAATCCCCCATCTTTTGATTCCTCTCAATAATCATCCCCACAATCTTCCCTAAACCCTCCTATACCCAAACTGCAGGCTTCCCTAGGAATATTAGGTATCACCAAACACACCCCATGCTTTTTTTTTTTGCAACCCAAATTGATTCTGACTCTGCCAAATTATCCCTTGGGAATTTGTTAAACCCTAACAACGTTCAAATCTACTCATAATCCTCCCCATAGGTTTTCAATTATCCTAAAATCACCCATTAGATTTTTGTTAACTATTTGCTGGTTTGATTAGGAGATTCTAGGCTAACCAGATTATTTCAAAGAATCCTTAACCCAAGAGTTGGGTTACATCACAACCATCATATGCCTTCAACTCATATGACTTTGGAGGGTTACATCATTCTCTTATGTCTTACCTAAGACGATGAACTTGAGAATATACTTGATGTCATTCTGTCCGCCTGAGGGGCATATAAGACGTGAGTTTTCATTTTTTTCAGACACGTGTTTATTTATTATTTAAAGGTTTTTTTTTTTACACGTACCCCACTTAAGTTGGGCCAAAATACTTGTTGGCCCCTTAAATGGCCTAAATTACGTGTAACCCACAACCAAATTACGTCTAGCCCACAACTTAACAATCTCAATTAGCCTCAGCTAACTCCAATATGAAATGACCAAAATAGCCTCTTGCTGTTAAATTACTAACCTAACCTTGTGTCTCATCCCATACCCAAACCTTAGGTGGGTGAAGAGATATATTCCTATACCTTACTGGAAACCACCACAACCCCTCCCCCGGCTGGCCACCACCGCCCCTCCCTTCCCCCCTTCCCCGTACTACTCCAATCATAATTAGGGGCCCATTCAGGAACCATCCCATACACCGTACCTGAAGTCAAGATTTGGGGGCCTCAAAACTAGTCTAGCCTTGGAGATCTTGGAAGAGTAAGCCTTATTCAGAGATCTTGGAAGAGTAAGCCTTATTTAGGTAAGGCCAAATCACCAGGTGTTGCCTAGGCATGCCCAAACAAGTCTAAGGCAACTAGTAACCTTATGTGTCTAGGTAGCCAAACCAACGTTAAAACCAGGTGGGAATGAAAGGGAAAGAAGATCAAAAGAAAATACAGAGAAAATTACTTAAAAGGTTAAAAACTGAAATCAGCACAAGAAATGGTGCATATTTTCCTGAAGTGTGGAACTTGACACTAGCGAAATGGGAGTCTTGGCCTCATCCAGGCACCTAACAACCACCCTGCACCAGCAAGCAACCAGGCTCAATAGTCATAGAGTGCAAGTATGCACTAATTAATGGCATTATGCTTGGACCATAATCCAAATAGATTGCATATGATGATGGTCCAAGTGCACTTGAGATTTTATCAATCACACGACAGATATCTCAAGAAATGAGCAAGGGGACAAGTACATGGATTTCATCAAGTACAAGAAAGTTTCAAGTATAAAGGAATGAATGGAAGGCAGCCTATGCATCTGTCGCTTGTCAAAGTATCTTGCAAATGCCACCTGATTCATGACAAGGCTCTTGCATCCCCCAATGGACCAAGCTAGAGTCTTTCGAACATCAGACCAGTGATGAGCAATCTCATTTTGGTGAAATCTTGAAACAATTTACAGGGGCATGGAATTACCAGAAATTCTTAAGAAAATAAAGGAACCTAAGAATACAGTAATCGCCAACCATTTTTAATCCAATTACCTAAAGCTTTATTAGCATTCAAAATATCGAGGGGAAATATACACAATACTAATAAATCCAATCCTAAGGAGCCAAATCCAAACAATTAAAAGCATTAACAAGATTCATTAACAATTCATGCGACTATAATAAACACATTTTTGCGTTTCAATAGAAGTATTCTGAGAAAATTGAGAAAAAAAATTCACATTACTATAAAAATCAACCACAAGAAGGAGAAAGGAGGAAACAATAAAGAAAAACACAATGCCAAATCAAACTCAAACCTTGTGATGCTCCAAGAATGCTAACCAGATGGGTAATTGGCGGTAAACTGCAACTCGTCTTTACAATTCCAAAACCCTAACAATTCGGAGTGCATATTGCGTTACTCGTCCACAACGCGAACCCAATTTCAACCTCTTATCTCGAACCAGTTCCAACAATAATAAATTTATCAGAGAAAGGAGGAAAGGGACTAGCAAAACAATCTGAGATCCACTCCCAAATATGCAAAGACCCAACCCAATATATCAAACGGAGTTTTTCTCCAATTGAAACTGAAATATCTTCATGGAGTCGGTTCCAAGTCGAAGAAATATGCACTTTCAGAGAGTTAATGACACTCCGCGTAAGATTTGTGAATTGGTGGTTGACGTTGAGTATGGATCAATAAAATGCAGGATTGCCTTCAGAAATAAATCAGGTTGAAAGCGTCGTGAGAGATATTGAGGGTGATGAAATGAGATTGGAAGGAAGCTCTGCTTCTCTTTGTTCTTCCTCTATTCCTCTCTTTTTTGGTTTTCCCGTCCAGAAAGAGAAAAGAGAATGGAGAGAGAGAAGGCGAGACTGTCCAAGCCGTTTTCGAAACCTCTTTATACCCACTCCCCTTGAAAAAGCCTTCTAATGGTAATTATATAATAAATAATAACAATTTGTACTTATTAGGAAAAGAAGTGGTAACCAATACCAAAAATCGAGGCATTCCTATATCAATTTCTGCATCAGATTACCTGTATCCGCATCGTCTTTATCCGACACCGATATGATACCATATCAGAAGCGTGAAGGATAAAATGGTTCAGAAACGAGGTTTCGGTATTTTGTTAGGCAAATGGGCCCGATACATGTGGGAATATGGGACTTGTGCCGCATGGGGTTTTTTCCAAGAAGAAACAAAATCGCTGGAAATAGTTTTATGACATATCGAGGAAAACAAATTAGAAAATTCATTCGGGCTAGTTGTGAATTCACAATCTCATGAAATTCCCTTCAAAAAGTTGAGGTGTACCCTCCAAAGATTTTTGAAAATAACGGCTAGGAACCTTTTCTTCTCCTTCACATCTACCTGCCTGGATTAGTCACCACACTCTCCATACAACTACACTAGTAAATGAAGAAAAAACCTATTTCGAGTTAGAGGAGTTAACTAGAGTCTGGTTAGGATAAAGATCCCTGCTTCCCTAACACCTTCTACCATATATTAAAAAAGAGATTTACATAGGATCTACTGAAGTCCCCTTTCTAATTCATTTTATCAAAATCCCACAAAAAATTTTCTTATAATATATGATAGAAAGATATGAAAGAAACACAAACCTCTATCCTAACATATAGAGGATATGAACTCTAAACTATTGCTCTTTATAAATATAGTTATTAAAAAGTAGTGTTGTTTATACGTATAAACACAGGGGTGTAACATAATCGCCTCACCCCCATGAAAGGCGGAAATCTCACTTTACTGATACTGCACGCTTTGATGACTCCCCATACAAGGATAAGACCATGTTGCCTTTTAAGGAACCCTCTCCCATGATATGCATATTATACATGAAAAAAATGTTTCATGTAGATAAACATGGTCCTTGCACGTGTTGAAGCATCAAATAAATAAATGGATATTTCCACTTTTCATAAGGGTAAGGCGGTCATTTGACCACTATGTCCGGACCTGGACACTACACTCCTCCACAGACTCCCATATATTACTCTACTAAAATGCCATTGAACAATTTCTTACACAAGAGACCGACCAAATTATTTCATATCACGAGAGAAGTGGAGCATTTGAACGCAGGTTACAATGACATCCATTACACTTTAGGACCAACCACATGAAACATACCGTAGGGTCCACAACTAGTAGACTAATACACTAGATTCCATGAGATTTATTTTTACAGTGTCTTCAATATCCTTGTATAGAGACATGATCCGTTTACCCCAAAAAAATTTTATATATATATAAAGACATGCTTCAAGGCCTTATGTTTATCATAACATGGTATAATCAGTGAACAATCTCATTCGGTCTCAACAATAGGAGCAAGATTTAAAAACAGATGGAATCTTTCTGGTTTCAACAATCAAATTACAGTTGGAATATAACCGGTAAAGCCATCCAAAATAAAACCGAAACTCAGTTTCTATTGTAAGATTTAGTCCGAGGCAAATGGGAGTTAGTAGTGAGACAGAGGGATGCACAGTATCAGTGGCTAGACAGAAGTCACAGAACATTGGCGAGGGTTCCTCACAGCCACATCACTCCTGGCCCACCCAATTCAACGAATCTGAGCTTTGGTCGATTAGCTTGGTCCGTACCACTCCAAAATTCTAATTTATTTGGATATATTTTCAAAAGGGACCTTGCTTCAGTCCTGCGCATTAACTGGCACTGGCAGTTGAGCGAAGTGCCCCCTGAACCGCACCAAATGGTCGCCTATTACACAGCTCGCTAACTTTGCCTAGGGTGGGGGTACCTATTATTCGTCAGCGGTTCGGTACATGTAGGACCTCGGTTTACTACAAGATTTAGAGGACCATCGGAAAGAGATTTTGGTCGAGATCAAATCTCGCATCCAACGACCTCAAATCTCGCAGGATGGTCCTGCGCATTTGACTGATGCTTGGTTATTTCAAGAGTCAGGACCAGATAAGCCGATCTGACCCGTCCTGTTTACATTTGTCCTAGTAGGAAGAATCCTAATCCTAAGATGCATTAAAAAGCATCAACCTTAGGTCGAAACCAGGCTGCTGCAGATTCAAGCGAGTTTTGGAGCATAGGATATTTGCCGCTGTGAGCAACCTTAATAATAGACAGATTCGAAATACCCCAAATTACTCACTGAAGGCATATTCTGCTTATGTTTTAATCCAGAAGGTGTGAAAGACTAGAATCATTTAATGTGATCTAAGACTTGTTCTAGATGTTGTACCACTGTAGCTCTCATCTTGACTTGATAGAGACTTTCTAACACTAACCCCTGATTTCAAAGCTGGACCTTAAAAGAAAAGGGTGCACCTATCAAGCAAACTTGATAATGGCTGTTTCACTATTAAGGCCCCAGTTACAGGATTCAATGAATGACAAGTGACAGTTTCTATAGTAATACTGAGAACCTCAAAATCAAATTGCGGAAGGGAATGACCACCCTCCTACGGCATGGATGCATATAATTAATTAAATCAACTTATTTGTTAAAGTCTAGCAACATAACCATGAGATTATATGTGGTGAATTACAAATGCATGATCAGAATTGCTTAGGGCCTGTTTGGTTACATGAGTTTAAGATTTCAAATATATAGATTTCAAATCTATGGAATTATAATTTATAAAATTAGATGTTTGGTTGTGGAATGAAATCTATGAATTCATCCTAAAAAGTTATTTGATCAACGTGATTTTGTGATGTGAAATGAAACTTTTGAAATCTCGGATTTCACCCTTACCATAATCTACATATTCACGTTATGTGGTGAATTGTTTCTGATCTGTTTTACAACCGGGTATATTTTGATTCTGTCGGTTTAAATCTCTGATTCGTGTCCAACAGGCCCTCGGGATTGTTGCTTGGGAGCAGTGCCACTCCAACGCGAACGGCCAAGATTCAAAGTCGTGAAAAATTAAATTCTGGCCATGGATTTCGCGCATGTGCAAAAATTCAGATTTTAAGTGCACAATACCAGTTTACTAGCTTAAACTTGAACCGTAAACCGATTCGTTTTGAACCATGTGAACGAAAATGAAAAAACTAAAACAGCATGGTACCATTTTGCATCAGTGTGAAAAGGCACCATGTCTTTTCATCACTATGACCACAAAAGTGAAACGACATGATGCCGTTTTGCAAGTTCATGAAAAGGCACCATGTCGTTTCATCACTGTGACCAAGGTTTAAAGTATCCCACGATACCATACGATATGGCCTATATGTATCCAATTTGACCCAACCGATATGATACATCTCGATACGTCTCTCCATTGAATTACAATAAAATACATTAGTTAGAACGATACAATACTCGATACAAGACAATATGTCTCTTAAATTCACTTGACCGATACGATACTCGATACCAATACTTTAAACCTTGACTATGACCACATAAGTGAAACGGCATGGTTCCGTTTAGCAGGTGCATGAAAAGGCACCATGTTGTTTCATCACTGTGACCACAGGAGTGAAACGGCATGGTGCCATTGGTGCCGTTTTGCAAGTGCACAAAACGGCATCATGCCTTTTCATCACTGTGAACACAAAAGTGAAACAACGTGGTGCCATTTTGCAGGTGTGTGAAATTGCACCATGTCTCATCACTGTGAACACAGAAGTGAAACGGCATGGTGTCATTTCGCAGGTGCACAAAACGACATCATGTTGTTTCATCAGTGGGACCACAAAAGTGAAACTACATTGTGCCGTTTTGCAGGTGCATAGAACGGCACCATGCCGTTTTATATGGTTATGATTCATTTGGTTCGAAATGTACCAATTCTACGGTCCGACTTAAAACCAGAGCAAACCAAGTCAATGCCACTAAAGAGCATTTGTTGCACATACAAAAAAACGACGGTCCAAGATTAAATTCAAGCTTTAATATTAAAATTGAGGTGTTCGCTGCTAGGAGTGGCACTGCTCCCAAGCAAAATCCGATATCATGGGGTTAAACATTCAACTTAAGGAGAGGTACTCATTTTTAAATAATTCATAAGAAGAGGGTCATAATATGCAGAGTCTCACCCCCACTTCTCAAAGAGGTGATTTACTAACTTGAACTCAAAACCACTTGATCAAAAATAGAGCAACCTTACCATTGCACCTAGGTCTACCCCATATAGAGACATCATAAAGTGAAATTTTAGGTAACTAGGTCCAATCATAAATAAATAAGGAATAAAGGATGATGTTATACAGAGACCTAGAATAGGAAAGATGAAGTGAAGATGTGCATTCAAAGTGTTGTATGATCAAACATATTTCTCTAAACAGTAGTTCCAATACAAAATAAGTCATAAGAAAACCGTTTGAGGAGACGTTTACATGTGCAATGGAGGTCTTTGAATGCTCTAGTGTGAAGGTGATTTGACACAAATGGATGAGTTAAAAAGCCAAGGATAAGTTCAATTGACTCAGGAGAAAAACTGAAGATATTTGATTGGAGAAAGATAATCCATGCAGCCAAACCTATTTGCTTATGATAAGGCTGAGTTAAGTTGAGCTGCGATGGGAGTGAAACATAAACAATATAGTGGATGAGATGCTGAGTTGTTATCTTCTTGAACAGTCTTCTGTGCAAGCAGTTGATAACTCACCCATGTAACCAAAGAAACTTTGAACCAAGAACAATTTAAACCAGCCAACTCGATTGGATCTCATTTAAGGTAAAGGTAACTGAAGAGAACTTGGTTAATTTGGTTCTTGTAATTAAATCCCCTACTTTTACGAAGTACAAACAACAACTAACCTTTTTGGAGATCCAACCGAGTGCAGGAGCCATATCTCACATCCAAATTGTTCATCCTTGCAGCTTCATCTCAAAGAATTCAATAGCAAAGAAATCATCCAACCAGATCTTTGACAATCTTCTGAATACAGTGAGAACCTTCACATTTTCATCATTTAGAGCCAGTTTCTGGAAATCTAACCCTTGCTCCTGCAGGCAACTAATCAGCAATTACTTCTGTTAATGTCACCATTCTTTTACCGTAGCAAACATTTGGATACTTGGATGAGTAAGTTTTATAAGAGTAAAAAGAACAACTTACGTGGGTGTCCATGGAATACCGAGTAGGGAACTCACTACTTTATAGGCATGAGTAGCTCTGCCTCCCCCGGCAAATGTCAGAATATGGATTTAGCATGTACTCATCCAGCTCCTTTGACACACAGAGTTTACTCTTGTGGCAGAGAGATATATGCCCTGAAAATCAAGGGAAAATATGTATTCAATCAGAAAACTATTTTTGAAATTTAGGCTAAGATCAAAGGTGTATTCACTCATCCTTAACCAATAAAATTAAAACTTCAATTAAAAGTACCATAAAAATAGTAAGAGAAGCTTTTGAGCCAAATCAATTATCTCCTATAAAGTTATTCAAATTTAAGTCTACAAAAAGTGAACCTTCCAGTTGGATAAGCTAAAAGAAATCCACAAACAAAAATTAAATCTAATCTATATTCTCCATGCAGGAGTAGGCATTTTACACTTTTGGCACACAAGGTATAGATAGATGCATATCCATTATCGGATGTCAAGAATATTATAATGGACTTGAACATGATGATACAAGAAGATGATTAGTACCATCCCTGCAAATTGTTGAGTGTATGAAGAAAGTAGTACTTTACCTAAAACATTCACTTGCTGTTTTGGTATCAGTGATTTAGCAACCAATGGTGCTGAATCCTGAAACCATGCTGATGTAATGATTTATTGCTTTTCCATCAGCATTGATTTATTAACATAGAACTTATACAGATGCATAGAAGTAGCCCAAAAGATATTAAACAAAAATTGGGTCTAGCACACAAGATATTAAACAAAAACTTGGGGGGATATAAACTAGCCAATGAAATATACCATCTTTTGTACATAACACAAAGGTGCTAGTGTGCTACCCTAATCATCATACACCAAAAGAGTATTGAAAAAGCAAAATATAGTTAAAAATCAAAATAAATTGATATGTCAGTTACTGAAGAACAGATAGCTCAAGCATAAACCAAGTGATGTAGAACCTGGGCAGATTTAAAAAAGCATTAGAGGCCAGCTCATTATTTTAAGACAGCCCCTATTTAACTCAGTGGGAATATTCCTGAAAGAATATGATGCACAATCTGCAGTTACCGTAATATTAGTTTCAAATTTGCATTGTTGGCACGATTTGTAAAGCATAGTTTCTAAATTCAGTTTAGCTTCTAATTTTGATAGTTTCTACTTTCTACTTTATTTCCTATGTAATTGTTGACAAGATCATTCCCCACCTGAGTATTTTCGAATTCTGAAATTGCAGTTTCAATTTCTTGCAAAAATTCACTATAAGGTAAACAGAATTTAGAGAAATCAAACTTGCAGCCCATGATAAGCAGCTGAGGTAGCCATCCATCTGCCCCCTTTCTTCTATCTTCTCTTCTTCTATTTTAAGTTCAATCCCCCCCCCCCCCCCTTGAGTACTGTGTTAGTGACCAACTCTTGCAATCTCACGATTCTATCTGACAAAGAGAGCTGCTGCAATTGATCCCCTGCAGCCGTGCCCCATTCAGGCCTCGAAGAAGCTCCAAATCGGAAGTTATTGTAGCTGCTGTGAAGAACCAAAAGGCCACCTTGTCTGCTGCTGCTGATCCAAACCATAAACAATCTCCAGAAGACCATACAGTGCACCAGTTTCCTTCCTTTACTGATAGCCATCAAAGGGCCATAACTCAGCAACTGTTCCTTCAAATACTGAACCCTTTTGAGGGTTGCATCAGGCCTCCAAAGAGACCATTTGATTCCATTTTCAACCTCCACAGCTGGCCGCTGTCCTATAGAACCTTATTTTTTAATTTGATTCCACCCTCACATCTCCCATTCTGCTGACCAGAACTGCACCAAATGTACAGCAAATTATCGCCTCCAGTAAACCTCCGTTGGATCCAAATTTGAGTCCCAAAGATTGTGGCTGGTTGGACTAGCAGAATCTTAGTTTCTAATTTTGGAACTGTTTTCATATCTTTTAATCACAAAACCAGAAGTTGGAAAAACTTTCAGCAGTGCTTTATCTACAGCCTATCATCATTCACACCATATATCAGTGCTGACACATTTTAACAGATCAAAGCTCGGATAAGGCAGACAAAAATGCAGTCAAACACATCAAGAAAGGTAAAAAGAATGAAAAGAAAAGTACGCATTTGAAGCATTTATATTTGTTAGTAAGGGATCAAAAAAAGAGCAATATGTACATTCAAACCATTGTCTCACATCAGTTTATACAAGAAATCAAGTGTCTATATTTAAAGTGGAGCACAAGATTCCTTTCAAAGTTGCTCCTTGTTGTTTGTAGCCAATTCACATTCTCATGTAGTGGAGTCATGGACCAAATCCATGTAATTTCAAAAACTAAAGCTGGAATTTTTTAAAATAATAATAATAATAATATGTGTTTAAAAGGAGTTTTAAACGAAATTATTTCGCCAGTCATACATTCTTTTCTATTGCTCTCAAACCAATTCGGCAGTTCACATTTAAGCAGGAAATTCAGTACAGTTGTTGAAAACATGAATTAACTAACATTAGTTTGCCTAGATAACCCCTCAAATTTCTGAACTTGTTTCTAATCTGATTTAGTGCCTGAGGCTTTTAACTGACTTCACTGGAGCTCGAACATCATGCTTGGGACTGTTATATTTTGGTTTACATTCTTACACAACCAACAGACAACTTGCTACCTACCCATATCTTCCAGTCCAGAAAGATCAAAAAGTGACAGGATTGCCAAAGGGAGGTTAATGTTTTCATTTGGATCACTCCAATAGATCTTCCCCTTCAACACAAAAACAAAGTCTCCATTCTGGAAACAATTAGTTTTATTTTCAGAAACCAACCAATTAAAAGAATCAGTCCATATCCAACAGGAAAAAGAAAGCCACAATTACTCTTAGGAAAGGAAATAGCACCAATTTAATCTCCAACAAATTTGAAAAGCAGTGGAAACTTTATCTTATAAATGCATGAAAAATGATGAATTATTGAAGACAACAGTAGGTCTATATCAAGCAGGGTTTGAAGCAGCCAGAACAGCAGTTATTGCAATGAGAGATGTGGTAATTCCAGCCTTAGCATTGCTGAGTGTCAGCTGCTCCATCACCTAATGGATTGATGTCCAATCCAATTCCTCCATTTTGTTGAACTCATCAATAGAACATATATTCATGTACACAAAACACCTGAAACAAATTCTTCATTTTTTTTAAATCCAGAAATCATTCAGAAAACATGAACAATTAAAACATATTAAAGGATCCTTGGATATTTACCATTTTTCTTTCAGTAAAAATTAAAGCACATGATCATGTTTCCCATTAAATCCAGCTTAACCTTATGACTATATTATTATATTTTCTGACTCAATTCACAGCTCATGCGAAAATTATTATAGATGACTAGATGTTTTTGCACTAAGTATGATACAGCAATATTTCTACAGTAAGATAAGAACATATGTGCAACATTATCTCAGCCATAGAAGTCAAAGCTTATGGACAACCAAAGGTGTTGAAAGGGCCTTGGATGCGAAGAGACCTAAACAACCAATGCCAAGGTATCCCCTATCTTAACAGCATATGGACGTTCCACTTATTGCTTTCTTGTTTTTTCAGGGTTGTGATGCTGGACACTTGGTTTGGACAGAGCAGACCACGAGTGGCTGTGTGTCTTTGACATAAGCTAGGTCAACTTGATCCTGTTTTGATATCTGCCGATTGTTTTCTTGGACTAGCATTCCTGACATGCATTAGAATAAAGACATAAATACATGTATTTTTATCTGTTTCTTTGGTTTTACGTGTTCTACTATCTATTGCCTTGTTTATTTTCTACTGATTCACCTTTTCAGTCCTCATATTTTTCCCTTGAAATGGGTCACAGGTATATGGGCCTCCTAGTAAGTATCTACAACCAAACAGATTGCATATCACTATAACCTATATAGGGAGAAGGAAGAAAACTCCTGGTAATCCAACATCACTTGTGGTACTTGGTCAATACCAGAAAGAGAAAAAGAGTAAAAGGAAAATGAAGAGGCAAATCAAATAAGCATCATTTAATCAGGGAAACTTAGGGGTTGGGGGAAGCAAATTAAATCTTCCAAGCAGGTAATATAATAGCGTTCAAATTGTTATTCTCTTAAGAAGGCAATTTAAATCCAAAATTCTATGTTAATCTATTGTTGACAGTAAACTTGAGAAGCATCTATCTTTTTTTTAGGGTAAAACTTAAAAGGCATCTAAACCAATGCAAGAGATAATGAAGAAAGAGAGTCCATCAATATTGTTCTTCCTAGGGGGTTCTCCTCTACAAGGAGTGGCTGTTGGGTTCATCATAAGCGTTTGGAACATGTTCGGTTTATTCTTCGATTTCTACATGAATAAATTTCGCTTTAGTGGTTTTGTGTAAAAGAAGAACAAAGAATACTAGATGCATGACATTGTAAGAAAAGAAATATCAATCACAGATAACTTTTTGACTTTAAAACCATGTAGATGAACTTCTGATTTACTTAGCTTCGCATGAATTCAAAGCTTTATGGAACAGAAAGAGGATGCAGTGCCTAAAAAATTTGAAGCCTTAACTGAAGATGAGATTCCCTTTCACTTTGTTGATTTGACATAGTTGGATGGGCTCAAAACCAAAGGCATGAATTATTCAACAGTCATTGTGTAAGATGATGCTAAAATGCACTTCAGTGCAGCTACAAATAATCACCTAGCAGATTTCAAAGCCACATTCTTCACATGAATACACCACTACTTGCATCAATGGATAAACATCTGAATGGTAAATGGGTCTTCTTTACAAGAAGATTTACATATAACTCAGTTTGGTACAAGATAAAACAAATTCAGCGAAAGTAGCATATCATATAATTGCTCCAAAATGAAGGACATGGTGCTTTTTTCTTTTGAAGGATTCTCCTTGTGCATCTAACAAACAAAACAATAAACTAGTGTGATTCCTTTTATGAATAAAGCAATGAGAACCTTTGTAGAAGTCAACTCAGTTAAGCCCATCTTGGGAAGAGACAAATTCCTGTCCTTGCAAAATCATATGCAAGACAAGATGCAAAACAGAAATTTAAAAAGGAAAGAAAGAGAAAGAAATGGAACAAGTGAACACAAAACTGAAACAGCACAGGATTTAACATGGAAAACCCGTCAAAGCGATGCGAAAGATAAGAAGAAAGCAATCCACTAAAATCAAATAAGGATTAAAATGTTTCACCTCTCAAGTTTATTCCCAAAATTTGGGATTAAAAAGAAAACTGAAAAGAAAAAACAACTTGTGATTGAAGGCTTATAATATCATCTCAACATGAACAAGATGTTACTGTTCATCCTCATAATACCCCCCCCAGTAAAATTTATCTTCTAAGCTCAAAGAAATCAATCTAACATACAAATTCAATGGGCAAAATAAGACCATAGAAACATGACGCAAATAGCTTCAAGAATGACCAACCGTGAGAATAAACCTTTTCAAAAATTCTGTACTTCTCCAAGAACTTCAACAATCTCCTCTTGACTTCACTATCAAACTAAACTATTCTTCTTCTCTAACCTAATCACTTTACAATCATCAGAAAGACCCACTACAGATCCTACATATAGTGACATTTCTATGAATACAAAGACCACCAAACCATTGTAGTGCTTGTCAACTCATATGGCACATGACTACATATACCCATCAAACAGCAAATGAGATTGGAACCCAACAAGGTCCAACACCCAACAAAATATCACCCTACTCCTATGAAGAGGATACCCCCATGCTAAATGCTCATACTGCATTCACGCCTACCAAAATTCTGTGTTATTAATCCTTCTCTTTGGCACTTACTTTGCCATCATATACGGTGGACTCTAATCAACATAATTTTGTTATTCTTCGTTATCCTACTTCAAAAAACTTCTTTAATCCAATGGCACTGGACATTGATGTGCCTTGGCTTTTTGGTTGAACCTCAACGTGCTTTAACTGGAATGTTGCTTTCTTACTCAATAGTAACTCACTTTCTTTCAAACCCAAAGTCATAAAGAAAAGTCTTCAATCATAATATGTACTTTGAAACTTCTGTGGTGACAATTTATTTTACCTTTGCAATTAATAGTGCAATACATTTTTGCAGCTTCAAATGTAAAGAGATGATTCCCCCCAGCAAAAATAAGCAAGTAACCTAAAGTAGACTTCTTTATTGTCAAGTTCTCTAGCCATGATAGAATCTATATGGCATCCATCATAAATGATGAATTTCCAAAACATAAAGAAATATCAGATGTGCCTCTTATTAGCTTTAGAGCTCATTTTACAGCTGCCCAATGTTGTTTACCTAGATTTGTTAAGTGAATGCTAACAACACCAATTGCATATACTATATCAAATCTAGTACATATAATAGCATATGTTAAACTCCATCAACTAGGCTTATTGGATATTTTCCATGTTCTTTTTCTTTTCTTTAATTTTAGTTGATGATAACTTAATAATCAACCTAAAATGGCTAGTTAATCATGTACTCACGGCTTGGCTCTTATGTAGAATCTATGAAGTATTTTCTAAATTTACTTTTCTAGTGATAGCCACAATTTCTTATTTCCACGTCTTTGTTGACTGCCATACCAAGATTTGTTTAGTAACATTTAGATACTTCATCTCAAAGACCTTGTTCAAATTGCTTTTAACTAGACAAATCAAATTAGCATTTTGACCAACAATGAGCAGATCATCAAAATATAACAAGAGAACAAAAAAGGGAGAACCTAAACATTTTTTTAAGGTCGATATAATAGTCAACAATGGTTCTACCAAAACTATTTCTCATCCTAAAGGAATCAAACTTTATATATCATTGCTGCTGTGCTTGTTTAGTTTGTACAATCTCTTCTTTATCTTGCATACCAGATGCTCCATGCTTTTTAAAAGGAACCCCTTTGATTTCTCCATGTAATTTCTTCCTTCAAATCTTTATAAGAGAAAGTTGTTTTCACATCCAACTCTTCAATGAACTCCAAGTCTAAACAAAAGGCTAACCAAAAATCTTGCGAATATATTTCAGTAATATCCACACCTTTTATATCAAAATAGTTTGAAAATTAATCTTGCCTTGTAATTTTTCTTCTTTCCATCTTCATTTTCAGGTTAGGAAACTCATTAGTTCTTCAAATTAAGCCTTTTGACCTTTTGGTAGCTCAACCTAGGTCTTGTTATCCAAAGAACCAAGATTCCTCCATTCAGCAATTCGAGCTTTTGGTAGTTCAACCATCTTAAAGTATTGTTGATACGAGCAAGAATGTTACATTCCATGTAAAGACCAACACATTGTGGTCTGGTAACATTGGATCCAAGCTGTTCTTGAAACTTCAAAGTAAATTGATAAAGAACAACAAGATTCACAATGATCGGAATCCATTAGATATGATGAAGTAAAGAGTGTCGAAAGAGAAGTATGAACTATGAAGATATTTGGCAAACATGATACCATGTGAGACATCAAAATGGGAAAGTCCTCTACGTGGGAGTGGGAAGGAGTTTGTTAATGTTAGACATTGTTGGATTAAGTCCCATGCACAGTTTGACGAGTGTCTGTGTTGGGTCCAGCCCATAAGAAGGTCAATTGCCAAAGGAGTTGGCAAACATTATCTTGATTTCATAGTTTTTTTTTTTTTAGTCGTATAAAGAATTGCTATCAGCAGAATGTGTAATCTCTTTTTCTAAAGAGAGAAAGAAAATAACAAACGTAAAAAAATAATATTTTAACTTGGTAGAGATGTTAAGAAGAAAAAAGTTTTTGAAATATTGGGAGAAAATTTTAGAACACTTTATAGCCTCGTTCAGCTGGTTCACCAAAGCATAGTTTGTCTTCAATTAGTTTCTTCAAATTTTAGTGATGTATTTTCTTTGGGCTATTAAGGTTTGTATGGTAAGGATTCTATCTTTTTTTATGGTTTCTAGGTCGCACAGATTTTCTATTTGTATCATTTTCATATTTGTGTCCTAAATTTTTATATGTAACACTTCAAAGAATAGTGTTTCTGTAACAACAAAAGAAACACAAATCCTTCTAAGATTAACTTATGTTTTCTATACAAATGACTATTTTCCTTTATGAGAACTTACATCTTGCACCCGACAATTTTAAGAGAAAACATTTCTTCATGGAAGAAACAACAAATTTGATGTTTCTATAATAAGGCTCAAGTATGCTAAACAGTTGGTTCATGACAGATAATCCAAAAAAAATTTAAAAAAAATTTGAAACACCCATACACAATTTGGCATGATTCTATTCCAGACATTGAAAAACAACAAAAACAATCTTTTTGAACGTTACCATACAAAACCTACTAGGTAGAGGAGTAGCATCTTGATAACTCTATGAAATAGAGTTAATTCTAGTAATTTTATACTTGAGATAACTTGATTCAAAAGTATTTTATCTTTGTTTTAGTGTTAGTTGTCATTAAATTTCGTTTTAGTGAGACTTAGTGTTTTAAATCTTGTAAAGGTCTTTTATGTCATTCATGCATGAATTTCTCTTGAATTAATGGATGGATTTGATCAGCCTTCTTTTTCTTGGCATTGTAGAAAAAGAATCATTAAGGATGAAGATATGACTCGAAACATAAAAGAGGAACAAAGAACATATCTTCTTAGCTTGCTGTAAAAATGTTGTAGCATCACAGTAGCAAAATATTCCTAGATTGAACACACGTGGTACCACCTAGTGAAATGACTGAAAATGGCTAACTAATTGGACATTCTTCTTGTCACTACATGAAGGTTCTCAACCTTTGATATCAGAAAGGAATGTTCTAATCCTACAGCCCATCTCTACCCTATCACTTAAGGAAAATTTGGGAAAATGGAAAAGGAGGTGGATGAGCTACAAAAGAGAAGAGGAGGAAAGATAAGAACCACAAGAAAAAGAAAGAGACGGAGGTGGAGCTCGTGCATGAAGAAAACCAGCTGGAGATAGGAGGTTAGAGCATTGTGGAAGCATCTCCCAGTTTTCTATTTGGTTTTATAGTTCTTACTTCTTCATATTCTAACTGAACTATGTTAATGACTGCATTTATTTCTCTGCTTTTGAACTTTAATATGAACTAACTCTTTACTTTGTTGAGATGATAAGAGTAACCGAACCTGTGATTTGAGCTATAATTATCCAGTTTGTTGTAGCATAGTTTATTATCAATGTATTCACCATATGCGTTTTTAATAATGTCATTTATTGATTGACCATTTGTGAGTGAATGTTGTGGTTTTAGTTAATTGGAAAGTTAATTAGAGCTAGATCATGTTGAATAGCGTGAATTAGCTTAATCCTTATGTGGGTTTAACTAATTAGTGGGTAAGGTTGGAATACTCACCTGCTTCACGTAATCATTATTGGAAATCGGGCGCAACTTGCATTCTCAATTCAATTCTCCATAGGAATATAAGAGTTTTGGAATAGGATGTTAGTATATGTGTGGATTGGAAGATATCTGTATACAATTTTGTTCCAGGTTCTTTGATATGCCTTGTGCTAAAGGTTGTAGCATCCACAGCCCAAATTCGGGGAGGGGAAATTGATTCCCAACATTCATACCACTTCTTATAGTTCTTTCTATTGCATTTTTTCCATTTAGTATCTTTAGTTTAATTTACCTATCCTTTGTTTATTTAATTGATTATTCACAAAGTAATTTTGTTAATCTTGTTTAAATTAGCCTTCCTTTTACATTGATAGTTAACGATAAAATTCTCCGTGGGATCAATACTCTACTTATTATTTACTACTTGATTGTGACACGTGCACTTGCTTAGCATTTTTAGACACAAGCAAACACATCTCTCTTTTTTTCAAATGAATGACGAGTAGCATCTTATTGATCTGTAAGGTAACATTACGAAGTCTCCAGGATTCTTTCTTTACCTCAACCTTGTTATGAATCTCACAATTTTACATAAAGTTGATGGGTGAAACATTATAATGCTTACTTGAATTAAGCAAATAATTTTCAAGTTGCTCCTGGTTTTTTCCTTCACTTTGAAGCGTTCTCTTTGTTAACTCTGGTGTTCCATTGGTTCTGCATTTGCTTGTTCTATTTCAATTTCTGTTCTGTTTGTGTCATGTGCTGCAGACTATGATTTCCTCATTTTCATGTCTTTGTGAGCCGCCACATCTTTTACTTGCAAAAGTTGGAAGGTTTTGTTTTCCACATCTCCTGCCAACAGTCTAACCTGATATAAATGACTCTACAAGACTAGATAGCATTTCAGGTAAAAGATTAGTTGTATTAAAATATAAAATAGAATGTACAATTGGGTTACATATACGAAATCAATGTTAGGGTACATAAGTTGAATATGACTCAAATACCTCAACAATCAATTCGTCCACAAACAAAGAGCTACATTCACCATCCACCTAGTCAGAGAATCCAAACTGGGTTTGACCCATTGCATCCTCCTCAATCTATTGAACAATCACTACCGACCAAGATTAAATTGAAGCAGGTCTTTGCCGCTGATTTCGTCAAAAAATCAGCCACAACGTTTTTAGGTCATAATAAATATATCAAAATACAATATTACATAGCACTAAACTATCAAACGCCAACAATAAATTATTAATATATCATAGTTACTAACGATTTCTTCCCCATAAATAATGAGTTAAAGAAAGGGCTGTGTCTATCTACTTACTCGCAGCGCTTAATCTCAGTGGACATCCTCTAGATCGAACCTGAACCATCTGCATTCTCAGCCCCCGCCTCCATTTTGTGCCATCAGAATATCACGGTGCTAATCCGGTAATCCCTTAGCTGTTTTTGACATGAAAATGTCGAAGATATCGCCGAATATTTTCTGTAACCCATTACCGGTGAGGGAACAGGGAAGAAATAAGAAAACAATACTATTAGGGTTTAAGAACTCAAGATCGATTTCTATGGCTGGAGAACTGTAGCTGAGGAGCAAAGAAAGACGTCGAACACATGTGTACGGAATCTCATTTTGGATCGGGAGACTTACGAGGATATTGCGGCATTTGGATTCGCCATTCACATCAGCGAATTTTATCGGTACATCCTTGGCAATGACTGCAATATATCGATTAGCTTGCGAAAGAAAAGAACGGAGATGTGATCTGCTAGATCAAGAGCTCACCTTCTTCAGCGTTTGAATCAAAATCCTTCTGTGTGTACTAGGAAAGAAAGAACAATCAGAACATCATAGAGCGAATCTAAGAATGATAATAGAATTTTTGTTGGCGGGAAAAATTGGGCCATGAACCGTAAGACATTCATTTTGGCGGGAAGAATGTAGTAACCCACAAACCCAGGGACCAATATCATTTCTAACAAGTTACACATCTAGAAGGAAATAGATGTCCAATGGACCATGGACCTAATAAATTTCCCAAACCCGAGAGCCTTAGTTGTGATGCGTGAAGTATAGGCTTGCCTGGGGCTCTGTTTGTTTCTAAAGGTGAGGTGGGGAAAAAAATATGTAGGCCCTATATGTAGTGTGGTGAGCAAAAAAGAAAAATATGAAGGAATTTTGTAAAAAAATGTTAATTATGGGTTTTACTTTTTACTTTTTCATAAAGTCCAACACATTTTGTGAGGTTTTGAAAAAGCTTGAGGTGGGAAAGTTGTTTTGCCACCTAACCAGACAAATTTTCTTATATTCTTTAGTTTTTTCACCCCAAACAATCAAACAAACTACATTTTTAGGATTTAAATGAAAATTTTACTTTTTCAATAATTTTCTCACCGTTTTTTTCCCACCCCACGTTTATTCCAACAAACAAACCCAGCTTTAGTGAATCCAACACATGCCAATTCATAACCGAATTGAAATAGACACTTAAAATCAAACTTAAATAATGTGGTTTGGTTTGGTTTTGAAAAACAATATTATATTTAGCTCGATTCGGTTTTGATTGGAAAGGTCTTATACACACATATTTCTTCCCAAGAAGGGCACTTAGAAAAACTAGTCCTCCGTTTTATCTTGTTGCAAAACATTCACAGTACTAGCTAACAAACATGCTTAGTAGCATAAGTAATTGCAATAGAGTGAAAGTACTCATCAGGAATTGATAGCAAATGTACCCACAAAGGGATCACCTCAAGACTGCATTTTTATGTTATAGAGTTTGAAAGAACTTAACATGGGTTCAAATTAAGTTAGTTTTAATGGGTAACTTAAGTTAGGGTATTTTTCTTTCCCTAGTATGTGATTATGAAACAACACCTTTATTAATGGAATGTTAGTGTGATGTTTTTTTTATTTGGTTTTTTTGTTCTAGTTAGACTTGGACTTATAATTTGGCTACTTATAGCCCCTTTACATACCCCCATGGTGGGAAGACTGGAGTTAGCTTGATTGTGGAGTCAGTTTTTAAAAGTGAAAAAGAGCATTTCTATCCTCTTGTACTAATTGGCCAGCTCAAGTGAGGCTTTTATTCATAGGTGAATTCAAATTTACTAGTTTTTAGACGGGTTTGGAAACTTTTGAGGTCCCCACACAAAGCCCCAAATAGGCAACTGGAAAGTACAGTAACACGGTAACACCAACCATTTAAATGTGGGGCTCAGTTTTCTTTACTTTTTTTTTTTTTAAATTTTTAATATATGCTTCTTCTTTTTTCCCTATTTTTTATTTATTGGGGAAGAACTAAAAACATCAAAAGGATTTTGTTAACTAGCAGAAGTTATCCACAGCAAATAGACAAAGTTTTTTAGGATAGTTATAAGTAAACCATTGCTCCTAAATACTATCCTACCATTAGACTTAGGCAGTCTTTGAAATGATTTTTTTGTAAACCCAAATACATAAAATGGTAGCGTTGGTATAATTTTATATAGCCTATTCTATTTAAAAAGGATTGGAAAAAAAAATTAAAATTAAAAAATAGGTCTCAACTTGTCTTCGATTTTTCTATGAAAATTATTTTCATCTACTTTTGCGGTTGTTCTTAAAATGCATGTGCTTACAATGAATATAAGTGGAGTTAAAATGGTAAATTCATACTATTTTATAATATTATCTTCAAACCTTATTTATCTTTCCTCTTCGTTTTTTTACTTTCTCCCTACGATCATTACTATTGGCATTCTATGACTCTTCCTTGAGGACAATTCAAGGCACCTTGCCATTGGTTTCTTCCTCTCACTAAATTGTGTGAAATGTAAATATCTCCTCTTGTTGGGGATTCTAATATTCTCCAGCAAATAGAGCACGACTTCATTTCAATTTTCTAGTGCTTCCCAGTAAGCTCATCGGACTCTATTCTCTGAAGCATTGATGAATGAAACCAAGAACTCTGATTAGGTTTGAGTTAATGATCATGTTCTTTAACAAAACATCAAATGATTCAACTATACAAAATAATCTTCTATGGTCCGAAACTATTTATTTTTTTCTTAGGGATTCACAGTTGGAGCTATCTGAATTCCACCAATAATAGTGTGAATTCAAACATATAGCCCTCCAAAATAGAATATCTTTTCTAGTTTGGTTTTACAACAACATGATTCCTATTCTTATAGGTGCATGTTTCTGATAGAGCAAGACCATTTGTTGAGCTTTTATCTATTTCATTTGTGTTGGGGTAATTGTATTACAAATTCTTCAAACACACAAAAATGAAAATGCAATACAATTGAGATATGAAGATCTTTAGCAAATCCGAAGAACTTGTAGTCGCAACCGAACGAACCACCGATCGATGAGGTTGAGTCACACCTTGAGTGTTGTCTTTAAGGTAATTGATGCACCCTACTACCAAGGGTTCTTCGCACCACCACCTCCAAGATAAAGCAACCTCCAACTAGAAGATGAGGTAGTTCTTCTAGTCCCTTCAAGGAGCCAAAAGCTAGAGCACAACACTTAGACAACTCAAGAAAGAAATGAACTTTGTAAAACAAATAATGTGAGTGAGGAGTGTCTCTATTTGCACCACAATATGCAAAGAAGGGTTGGGTTTATATAGGCCCAAACCACACCTCCTCACAAGGGGAGAATCAATTCTCCACTAATGGAGAATCAATGGCTTGTCCCTCCTCCACTAATGTGAATAGGAAGTAACTCTCATATTCATTTCTTTGGAATGAATAGGATTTAACCCATTCAAAGACCTTAATCCCCACTCATGGTAATGGCCATGAATGGTCATGAAGTTGAAATGAGAAATGAAGGTCAAGAGTTAGAATTTGAGTAATTTCCACCCTTCAAGTAACCTCACCACACCACCATGATCAAGACCATTAAGACCCATGACCAATGTTATGAGGAGCCTCATAACCAAGGTCATGAAAGGCCTCCTTTACTCATGGTGCCTCATTACCACCCTTACCTCATGGGTCCCACACACTAACAAAATAATTAAATAAAAGAAATGCAAAAGCTAATTTTGAAACTTAATATAGATTTTTAATAAAAAAACCTAACAATTTGCAAAAAACTATGGAGAAATAACAGTGGGATCAGTTGTACCAATACCCGTCTAAGAGACTGATCTACCATCTCAAATTTCAAATGGTTTTGTTCAATTGCTACTCTATGTTTAGTTTTGGTATTTTCCATTGCTAATTCGATATTTTAGATGCAGGTTTGCTTTGCTATTCCACCACATAGTTTAGGTACCTTTTGGTTGCTCATTTCACAAATTAATTTAGGTGTTTTATTTGATATTTCATGATCCATCTTGATTGATTTGTTGTTGTTCTTCCCTATCTTCTATTTATTGTTTGGCTGTTGTGTTTTCTTAGTTTGTTTTGTCATGCTTCCATTATAATTTTAATATTTTCATTTGTTGTTTCATGATATTAATTTCAATGTATTTGTTTTCTGTTTCATGATCTCTCTATTTGATTTTGTTGCCTCACCAAGTCACCAATAACATTAGTTGGTTTAGTTGTTTTTTCATATTCTTACTTTGTTGATTTGTTTAGTTGTCTCATATTTCACTTCGGTAGCTTCATTTCCTATTGCATCTCTTGATTGATGTTGTTCATCCCATATTTTTTTATATATTGGCCAGGGACCTCAAATTTATGATTAGCATTTGTTATTTCTCTATATTAGACTAGTAATTTGATGGTGAAGTTTTTTTAGGGTTTTTAATAATTTAAGTTGTTGTTGATCCGAGTGGTGATAACAGGATCATTGAGGCATTAAAGAATTATTATCATCCTAAGAACAGTTTTCATTAGCATGAAATGTAAAGTTTTGTGTGATTTATGGATTGGATGATCTAACATTTTATTACGTATTGAAAGAGTTTTAATACAAATTTTAAAATATATATAAAAAATCATTTTTTACGAAGGTATGTCAAACGTACTTTTTAGTATAAAATCTATTTTACTCATTGGTTGCCAAACGATTTTTGCATTTTGACCCAAAATGGCTTTTAGTACTAATTTTTGACAAACAGGTAAAACTAAGAAATGAAAATTATGTCAAACCCCTGCTGAATGGAACAACAACATGAAATATTCTGCATGCCATGGCTTGACAGGTTTGGACAACAATAAGTTTCATTCAACAAAATTAGAACATACTACTTCTATTCTGAGGTAGTTAGATTGTCCATGGTTAACCCCAAAATAGAAAATAAGAAAGAGCATATGTAGATGATCACAAACATAAGTCTCCCCCATCTTCATCACAACCACTCTTGAGTTATTTACAAGACAAAAGATCCAGCGATTTAGATAATTCCATAATCTTGAACGGCCTACCAAAAGCAACGTTGTATTAATAAAAGTACTCCATTCATAAGACATAAGAGGCAAAGGCAACAATGTATCAAAAGATCTATTCTCCCATACATCATCCCACAATAGCTTACCAATGAATAGATATGTGCAGAAATTATCTTAGGTTTTATTTATTAAGTTGTGCCAAACTAAGATGAAACCACAAGGTTGGCCATTCTTTTTTTTACTTCTTGAAATGTGATTTACTCGGGCCAATTTGTGCGCACCTTGACTATGAGTCTGGGTCATCTGTACTCCCCTCACATTTTTCTACCACAAATTAAGAGGGTCACATAGGGGGGTCTCACATCTAATTCATCCTAATGGAGTTTATAGACAAATCTCCCTCCAAATATGTGGTAGACAAGTGTGAAGAGAGCACAGACCTTTACCATGATGTGTAGAGGATCCCAACTTGTTGACTACATCCTCAAGGGGATAACTTTTACAAGTAATTTAAATATATGATAGGGCTTCGCCTTTGGTCTTAAGGGGATTCAAACTCTTGGCCTCATACTATGAGGCATTGGTCTTTTGCTAATTGAGCTATCACTCGAGATTATAATAGAATATTTTATAGGTTAAAACCCAAACTCGTTTCACTTACCTATCAATTTCTACGAAATTTGACTCAAATTTAAGTCTTGTTGAGAACTGCTCAAAAATAATAGGAGTTAAATAAGTTGAGTGAATTGGAGTCGACTTAAGTTGTTGCACTAATTAGTTTCCTAATTTTTTTTTTCAAATATATTCCACATTAGGAGTCCCTACTATATTTTTTTTATGCTCGTTATTGGCAATTTAAGGTAGTTCTTATCCTTTTTTGTTTTAGTCTTATTTGTAGGACAATTGATCCAAATAAACAGTGAGCCAAGTATCCTCATAAGCTTATTGAGTGTCTGTTTTGCTATCATTCAATTTGAAGAATGATATATTTAAACTAGGCTAGGCCTTTACCTGAGTGAAAAATAAAAAATAAAAAAAGAAAAGAAAGGGAAAAGAGATTGAGAGATCGTGTGCAACAAATATTTCACCATCGCAGTTGTCAATTCTCTTGTGCATTGGGGATAAATACCAATTAGAGTATGAGGATGAAGACCATAATCAAATTGAAGGATCTATGGATAGAATAAGGTTTTGTTGATCATGATAAAGCGACAAAATTGAAAGAAAACAAAAAGAAAGATGCAAACCTCCTACAACAAGCTGTTCATAAGGAATTTTTATTTTAAACAATCATGATTACAACAATCTCCAAGGGAGCATGAATGACTTTGCAAAAGGAATTCCAATGTGATAGTAAAGTTATTACTATTATGTTGCAAAAACTTCATTAAGAATTAAAAACTACAACAATGAATAGCGGTGACTATTAAGTGCATGAGTACCTTTATAGTGTAAAGTCACCAGTGAGCCAGATGGAATCTATGGTGAAAAGTATAGTGACTTCAATGGAGTTATTAAAATATTAAAAAATCTAATTTCTTGCTTTGATCATATAATTGCAGCCACAAAAGAATCCGAAGGTAACCATATCATTCTTTGATGAACTGATGGATTCCTTGTAAACATATGAAGCTCGGATCAATAGACTAGGTGAACAAATGAAAGAAAAAAAGAACTTCAATGTAAAAGAAAAAATCTTAGAAGAAAGCATACAAAGTGAGAGCAAGTAGAGTATTGGAAAAGGTATTGGCAAATCTATAGTTTGAGGATGAAGACGAGGTTAAGTGGTTTAATGTCATTATTGCAAAAGATATGGTCATGTCAAGGCCAATTGTTAGAAAAGGCAAAGTAAAAAAAACTAAAATGGAAACAAGGTTCAAGATGTAAGTTGAAAATGAATCCAAGAGTGCAAATTATTTAGTGTGTGGTCCCACAAGCAAAATTTATTATAGCATAAAGACCTCAATGAACTAAATGTATCTGGTTCTTAAAAAGGTGTGGCAGATTTTAACTCAAGTCGAATAACTAGAAAAAAACAATGTTTAAGGAACTAGATAAAGCTCCAAGATGAATGTTGGAGGTGATGAATAAATCCACAGTTCAAGGGGAATTGAAGTTACAAATCTTAGAACAATTGCAAGTGAGAACAACGAGATTGGAAATGGTAAGGAGCTATAGTTGCGGAAAGCTGGTCGTGGTTTAATGTTCCAATATGGCATGATCACTAAATTTAAGGAGCTAGATAAAGCTCCAAGATGAAATGTTGAGAGTGCAAATTACTTGGCGCATATGGTCCTGCGGCAGCCCGCGTTGAGCGATAAAACTCGGTGTGGGGTTTCAAGTTGAAGGAAAATGCACAATTGCACTGAACAACATTGATGGTAAAGCTTTTGCAACTTCTTTTATGTTCCTAGCTTATCACTAAATTTGTTAAAGTGCTAGACAATTGTTGTCAAATGGACTTACCTGGTTATTCGACAATTCATCATGCTTGATGAAGTGTAAGAAAATAAAAAAAGTTGTAGCAAAAGCGAGCATAACAAATAACAAATTTTTTCCATTGAAGATTACAATTTGGAGAGCCATGCAATGATAGTCAAGGGAGAAATAGAGACAAAGCATTGATATAAGAGGTATGGACATCTTAGTCTTGGTAAGCTAAGACAGTGGCAACAAATAGGACTGGTACGAGACATATCAAAGCTTGGGATTCTAAGAGTATACAAAGCTTGTGTGTTTAAAAAGGAGCACAAGAAACCCTTTATTAAGGGAAAAAAGACATGGACAGCTGCAAATGTTTTGAGTTAATCCATGTAAATCTATGTAGGCTAATGAAGACATAAATTTTTGGAGGCTACATGTACTTTATGATAATAATTGATGATTTTAGTGGAATATGTTGGGTGAATTTTTTTTGCAATGTAAAGTAGAGGCTTTCAAAGCTTTAAAAGATTAAAGGTATTAATTAAAAAAGAAAGTGGGAAGTGCATAAAGAAACTTATAATATATAGAGAGGGAGAATTCACTTCAAAATCATTCAATTCATTATGCAAGGAGAACATTTATAGGAAATTCATGATGCCTTACACTCCATAACAAAATGAAGTGGCCGAGCGAAAAAATAACACAGTTGTAGAGATGACACAAAGTATTCTTCAAGAGAAAGGTTAACTAACCCAATTATAGGGAGAAGAAGTTGCTATATCGGTCTGCTTGTTGGAGATTGCACCAACATGAGAAATTATAAGTAAAACTCCCTATAAAGTGTGGATAGGAGAAACCAATGATGAACCATCTAAAGATCTTTGATTGTGTTACTTATACACTAATTGCTCTTCAAATGCGCATTACATTAGAAGAGAAAGCTAAAAAGTGTGCTTTTATTGGCTACTACACCAACTCTAAGGCATACATATTTTACAATCCAAGAAATGAGAAGATCACCATTGGTATAGAAACGTCATATTGGATGAAGAAACAAGGTGGGCTTGACAAAAAACAAGTGAAGGTGTAATCCAACTTGAAGAATCTATAAAGCCATAGCAACAAACTGATGAGAACCATCCTCAAGATCAGTGATGAGTACTCCAACACCAACAATATTAATGGTGACCCTAAATAGAGCTCAACATGATACAAGATCTCTAATGATGAAATAGACGAAGATGATACAAATCCATGACAGACACATGAAACAACTCAAGCACTGTATGTAGCTAACCTAAGCTCACTTGAGGAACTGTCAAGCAAGTTGAGTGGAGACAAGCCATGGAGGAAGAACTAGGGGTGGAGCTCCATAGCCCTCCCAACATTTTTAAAAAATTTGGCTTAGTTTATTTGATTTTTTTCATCTTTTTCTCTTTTCACATGCAAAATATCATTATTTGCCCCTAATATTAGAAATGATTTTCAAAGGTACAAATAATGGGTATAAATATCATTCTCAATGATAATCTTTGTGGATTGTGTGAAGATAAGATAGAGACTTTCTGGCATGTTTTCATTTCTTGCAAATGGACCAAAAGAATCTGGGTAGTGAGACCACTTGGACTAAGAACATAAAAACTAGCCCAAAAAACCACTTTGCATCTTTGCAATGGCTTCCTAGTTGATTTCAAACTGGACAAGTACAAAAGTCGATGGTTTTTCTATGTTTGTAATCACATGTTATTTTATACGGGTTGAAAGAAATAATGTAATTATGGGGGCAAACTTAAACCCAATTCTATTAAGATAATAACAAGTATCAGCAGGTGGCTCATGGAGCTAAACATAATAGCTGTCATTGATAACTGTCAAAACACCCCTTGCACAACTTAAAAAATACATATTGTCATAATTCTCTATTTTTATATTTGTTCACTCTTCTACCTTATTGTGTGCAGGGGTATATAATGAATCTTTAAAATATTTTATTAATTTTTTTAAATTTTCAATCGACGTTTTACAGTTTGCAGGTACATGATGTGACTCATTGAAGTGCTTTTGTTATTTTTTCAAATTTTGTATTAACGATTTGCAGAGAAAAAAGTCAGATTAATATTATTTTATGTTTTTAAAATTTTACATACTGTTTGACGTTGACGTGTCTGAATGTTGCATTATATATATAATATATAACCAAGGAAGTAGGAACTTTTTTCCGGCGAATTTCGTCGAAATATTGCTGAAATTCGCTAGTTTCACCTGGTTCATCGCCCAGTGAACCGGGAGAAATGAACGAAAGTTCGTTCCTTGAGTTGGAGTGGGGGACTTAGGGATACTGGCAAGCTCATCTATTATAAGGCAAGAAGTTTGGGAAAAAAAAATAGTTCGTTAGATGTTTTGTTGTGGGCAATAAAGGAAAGTTTACAATACTCCAAATCAGAAACAATTCAAATTTAACAAGTTTGACTTAATGATGAAGAGACATTATTTTTCCTACACGGCCCACCAAAGAAGCAGTGGCCTTTAAATTTAATTATAATTTTGAAAGACGTCAAGTTTACATTGTTTAATGCCTCTTTTAGTAACTTTTAGTAACTTTCACTAATATGACAACTACTGTTATTCCTACCAACACTATTAATATTAGTAGGACTACCTCTAACATCTTGAACAATACTGATGATCTTTGTATACCTATTAAGTTTTAAGCTTACTATATTTTTCTTTATTATAAAAAAGAAATATAAATAATGACTCAACGGTAAAAACTTATTTTTAAGGAAAAAATAGTTAAACCCAATTAGAAATCAACTCATGAATCCGTAAAGTTTCTCCCTATTTATTCTTTCCCCTTTCCTTTCCTATTTTTTTTCTCAATATTTATAAATCTTCTTGATAATGAATTATTTCTTTCTCTCTCTCTCTCTCTCTCTCGCTTTCTTTTTCTTTAATTCTTTTTATTTGATTTTATATTGTCTTTTTTCTCAATTCATTTTATTTTTTATTTGACATAATGAATGAAATATGTATAATTTATGGGGTAACTAACTACCATGATTTGTTTAATAATTTATCTATAATTGATGTACATATATTTTAATCCTCCTAATTATTTACTTACATTTTTAATATGTGTCAGTGGGGGGCTCACGTCCAATGTGCAAAATGGCTAATTTGGCAGGTTCGCTGGTTGCCGAAACCAGCGAAATGGTGAGATTTCGTTAAGATTTCGCCGAGTTTTAAGTTTGATTTCGTCCTAAATTATAAATTTATAATAATGTTTTAGACACATGATAGGATTGCTACGTGGGAGACATGATGGGAAAATGATAAGTGTGTCACTTGTAAAAAGTCTTAAAAGTCTTTAAATTCCCATTAATAATTCATGTAAGGCGGTAAGTAAGGCAAGCCATCCTTCATATTAAATGCTTTACCACGTTTTTTTACCATATGTGTGGTCAACAAAGCTCAACGTAAGTCTTCTTCTTCTTCTTCTTCTTTCTTTCTTTCTTTTCTTTTCTTTCTTTCTTTCTTTTTTTTTTTTTTTTTTTTTTTTTTTTTTTTTTCTCGAAGAGTTGTAGGGTTCCTGTCTCCGACGATCTACGTCAAAAAGCTCGAAGCCATTGTATGATGACCAGTATCTCCGGCAACTGTGAACTCACCGTGCTCTCCTCAGTCTCTCGTCTCATTTCTTTCTCCTAAAATGATGCATTTATTGTCTGTTACAATTTTTTCTCCCTCACTGTTTCTCTACAAAGATGGTAAAGGTTCAATTTGTTTTGAGGATTTGAACAAAAGCAAAAGATACCGGCAACTTTTTGGGGCAATTTTTAGTGTATTTCGCTAGTTTGTCGAAGAATCGTTGGCGATTTTTCGGCGATATTTTGAAAATTCGTTTTCGCCCACTATTTTGGCTCTCCATTCTCTGAACGAAAGGTAGAACATTGCTCACGTCTGAATATAATAAAATAATGGGATAATCACTGTTGTCCTTTTGTACTTTAACTTTATTACTTTTAATCCACTATATTTTAAAAAATTACTAATCAAATCTTTAACTTTGTCTATAATTACTAATGCCCACACCATTAAGCTCTATTAGTTTACTAATGACGTGACATCTATATTTTTTTCAAAATCACATAAATAAGTAAATAACCCTGGAGTTATCTCTTTACTTATTTAGCCTTTTGTCAAGTAATAATACTACCCTTAATTAACTATGAAAAAAAATTAAACTAAATCCATTTTTTCTCTAAAAAGAAACCACCAAATAAAGAAAATATGTGATTTTTCTTATCTAAAAATAAACTGTGGCATAAAGGAAATATGTGATTGAATAAAACTCAAAATAAAAACTAAAGATGTGGAAAGATCAAATATAATCCAAAATTGGAAGTTGAAAATCACCTTATATATGCTAACTATTGTGCATGTCAACTAATTTCTTGTCAATTAAAAATCTTATATGCTAATTTGCTTGTAAAACTTCCATCATTGTGATTGTAGAAAATTTAAGTCTTGTTTGAAAGTTTCAATAACCATAAGTGTGTGGTTCTACCAATCCCTAAATTAAATTCTTAAAAGAAAACAAAAAGAAAAATAATTTTAGGACAACATTTCCATTGAAAATGAACCTTACCTGAAAATCCATGTGTTTTGTATTTTTTAGTGCAACAGTAAGTCACTCATCAAGATCATTGTTATTTTGTTCTTTTGTATAAATTCCAAGAATTACAACACACACACTGAAATTTATTTATTTTCTCCAAATCACTGCTCCTGTTGTTTGAACTTAAATTTATACTGCGAAATAGTTCGTCTTCACTACAATGTACATTTTGATGGACTTAGGGACAAAGAAGCAAGATTTCAAGAGATAATTCATTCATAAACTTTATTGATTTAGGTCTTCATCACATTTTAAATGAAGATGACTGGTACTCTTTCAAATTCAAAATTGATTATAAAATATAAGATTTTAAGTATATAATTGGCATTCAATATGATTTTTATAAATGAGGGTAATGTCATTTTTTTGACTCCTTAATTTTATTGAAGGGCAAAATAGATATTGCATTTTCAATGTTAATAGCCACTTAACACCATTAGAAGTGAAGGGGGGGGGGGAGGAGGGGGCAATAGTAATTTCATAAAACCAAAGTATAGGGGACAATAGTAATTATCCCTAAAATAATTTAAAGGTGAGACCCTCATGGGTTTCACATAATATGTGGTGAAAAAACATCAATGATCCCTTGAGGCCCTGATAGGTGCTCTTATTACCCCCCCATGTTGAATCTTGGCTTTGCTCTTGAGAAGAGCTAAAGGCAATTGAATGAAATGAGACTTGAGAATTGGTCACATTACCAAAATAAAAGAAGGCAATCAGAGTTAAATGGTGTTCAAAACCAAGTACAATGTTGATGCCAACATCCAAAAGCATAAAATAACATTAATTGCAAAAAGATATGCTCAACAATATGGCATCAACTATAAAGATACATTTTCCCATGTGGAATTACTGGAAACTATAAGGACACTTCTAGCCATTGCTACTTAGTTGAGATTATCTTTACCAATTTGACATGAAATATGTCTTTCTTAATGACGTATTAAAAGAGAGTATATAAAACACAATCTACATGTTTCAAGGTTCAAGGAGAGGAGTAGGTGTACAAGCTGGAAAAAAAAAGGTGCTTTATGGGTTGAAACAAGCCCCTAAAGTATGGGATGATAGATGCATATTTCAATAAAAACTATTTCTAAATAAGCAAATATGTGTCTATGCTCTATGTAAAAATACAGGCCTCTTCACTATTGGCTTATATGTAGATGACATTATTATTATGAGTTAATATCTTGTTCTCATTGATCAATTTCGAATTAGCATGAAAAAGGAGTTTGAAATGTCAAATTTAGGTCTCGCTCTTTTTTTTTTTTTGGGATCAAAGTGAAGCAAGTTGATAATGGAATCTTCAGTTCACAAAATAAATATGCTATAGATTTGCTAAAAAAAATTATATGACAACATGAAAAGTTGTTGCTATACTCATGAATACAAATGATAAATTATAACTTGAAGACGACATTGAACCAGCTACTGAGCAGAAGGATAGAAACTTGGTTGGGGAACTAATTTATTTGACTCATTTCAGATCTGAAATCTCCTATTCCGTTGGTGTGATGTCCAAGTTTATGCATAATCCATAAAAAAATCACTTTGGAGTAGTAAAACAAATCTTATACTATGTAGCAGGAACTCTTGATCTGGGAATTTGGTATGAATATACAAACTATAAGCTTACTGGATGCACCAACAGTGATTGGGCAAGATGTTTGAAAGGCCGGAGAAGCACCTTGCACCTCAAGTTATGTGTTCAACTTTAGCTCTGGTGCAATCTCATAGAGCTTAAAGAAACATGTCATAGTTGTTCTTTCATAATCAGAAGTTGAGTATATGGAAGCATTAGCAGCAACATGCCAAGCAATTTGGCTGAGAAGAGTGTTAGAGGAATTTACGGCAACAAGAGGGGGGCATTGAAATATTTTATGACAATAAGGCAACTATAACCATGTCAAAAACCCTATGTACCATATAGAAGAACTAAACAATGTGATATCAGAGTGTATTTCATTTGAGACATGGTTGCTAAAGGGAAATTTGTTCTACAACATTGCTACACAAAAGAACAAATTGTAGATATATTAACTAAGCATTGCTAAAGCACACGTATGATTATCTAAGAACTTTGTTTGGTGATTAAAGAGAAAAACAACCATTCAATAACTACATAGGCACTGGTTCATAGAATCAATAGAAGCCTCACTTCCCACTACATAAGCTCTAGCTCTTTGGCTCTCATCCTCCCTGAAGATTCCTTTTATACCTTGTTTGAATAAGAAAATGACCCAAATCACTAGTTTAGTACAATTAGACTCAATTTCAGTTAATAGGCTCTAAGCATGCTTTAGGAGGAGGGTTTAGTTATGAAAAGATGCTTTTAAAAATTTTTATTTTTTAGGTTAAACAGAGTGTCTCACATTGTGGGTTCCACCTAGATGTTTCTCATATATTCATCAAACCATAATTAGTAGCTATGTTTAGTGCATTATAAAAAAAAAGAATAATAAATTTATTTAGTAAAGTAATTAGGTACAGTACAACCCTCTTGGCATAATTTATGTTTATCTTATGACCTATTTATGAATAATCAATCATGATAATAGGTTATAAGTATTAAGTAATAAACAATTTTCGCTTTGGTTCCTACTAGACATAGTATATTATAGGGATAATTACTATTGTCTCCCAGTACTTTGATTTTATTATTACTATATTTCTTCCCTGTACTTTTCAAAATTACTAATCCAACCTTTAACTTTATTTACAATTAATATTGCCCCCTACCGTTAGGTTCCGTTAGTTTACTGATGATGTGGCATCTTTATATTTTTTTAAAAACTCCAAAATACCCTTATACTTATTTTTTTACTTATTTACCCTTTTGTCAAGTTATAGTAGTATCCTTAATTAATTGTGGAGAAAAAAAGCAACTATAATCCGTTTTATTTTAAAAAAAAAACCACCAAATAAAGAAAGAATGTCTGAATAAAACTCAAATAGAAATCGAAGAGGAAGGAAAATCGAATTCAACTCAAATTGGAAACTGAATATCACTTAAAATATTTTCAAAATAAATGAAGTTTAGTGAAGGTGGGAAACGAAATTGGATTTGAATTTTTCCCATTTCTTTAATTCAAAATAAATAAATTCAAAATAAATGAAGTTTAGTGAGGATGGGAAATCAAATCGGATTTGAATTTTGCCCATTTTTTAAATTCAAAATAAACAAAGCTTGGTGAAGGCGGGAAACCAAATCAGATTTGAATTTTGCCCATTTTTTAAATTCAAAATAAACAAAGCTTAGTGAAGGCGGGAAACCAAATCGGATTTGGATTTTGCCCATTTCTTTAATTCAAAATAAATGAAGTTTAGTGAAGGTGGGAAGCCAAATCGGATTTGGATTTTGCCCATTTCATTAATTCAAAATAAATAAAGTTTAAGATAAAATTGACATTTAATATAGTTTTGTAAATGGAATAGCATCGTCTTTTGATTTCTTAATTTTAATGAAGGGCAAATTAGACATTACATATTCAAACTTAATGGCTACTTAACACCGTTATAAGGAAGGGGGCAACAGTAATTTCATAAAAAACAGAATTTTATTAATAATAAAATCAAACTACGGAGGCAATAGACATAGTATATTATATTATCAAGAAATAGGTTTGGTATTATTGGGTGAATAATATATTATGTCTCATTAGTTTAGTTTTCAATTTAGCTTGGAAAACACATATCCATTGTAATTTTGATTTTGGCTCACTTTTCTAAGAGGAAATGGGAGCAATATGGAGGTTTAACTAGAACAAAACAAAGTTGTGTTCAAAATTTTTGTAACTTTATCGTTTTATTGCTTATTAAGTAATTCTACACATATTGCATAAACAAAACTTTGACAATTTATGATGATAATTCATAAATTTATAAATTATATTTAAACCGATTTATAAATTTATATTTAAACCGATTTATTTTTAATGAGAAACAAGGTCATACATTATATAAAATGCATCTATTTATGCTTATAGATTAGATAATCATAAATTTAAATTATACCAAACAGAGCCATATATATAGAATTGCAATAGAACAAGATCTACATCTATAAGACACCATAAAATACATGTGTAAATAAATCTTGTAGAAGAGATCAGTTAGGATGACAGTGTGGTAGGAATATCATAAAACCCTAGGAAATAGAGGAATTTGAGGATGTCACACGGTATAGTGTTAGTAATGTGGTATGGAGCAAAAAATCAATACCCAAGCAATATGAGTTAGGATGACATAGTGTGGTAGGAAAGAAATGACCGTCTCCACAATCAAGGTGAGCAGTTGGTGGAGCAAGTGACTCGCCGGATCGTGAAGGCTGGTTCATTTACGGTTCATGGAAGAGTAGCCCATAGTGAAGGATTCAGCTGCCAATCGGGTGTTCTTTAACAGATGGAATATTGGTTGTAGCTTTGTGTTGGCCATGGCATCAATGCATCATTGGTTGAGACCCCCATAGGGATGGTTGGCAATTAATAGTGATGGTTCGATGGCTATTGGTAAAGGCGGGTACGGGGCAATTGGGAGAGACCACGAAGGGAAGGTTATATTTGTTATTGCGGCTGGTTCTTTGGAAGACAATATTCTCATCTGTGAGTTACTTGGCATCCGAGCTGGGCTTCAAGAAGCGATATGAAGTGGGTTCCATAGTGTGGAGGTTCGATCTGACTCTCTCAATGTTGTCCAGATTGTGAATGGTGATCTCAAGATTCCATGGTATGTATGGGTGTTGTTGAGGATATTTGGGAGTTGAAGGGTTCATTGGTTCAATTTCGCGTGCTTCATTAAGTCCGTGAGACGAATCGGTGCGCTGACCTTTTGGTGAGCTTGATTTTAGTGCCTATGGAGATTCGGTTGGATACGAACGGTTTGCCTTACAAGCTTCACAGATTGGTCTCTGAAGAGGTGCAAGGTAGACGGTTCTTCCTGCTATTAATATTGTAATCCCTTGACTATTATATATATCATTCTCGCTTTAGTCCCCCCCAAAAAAAAAAAAATCAATACCCACAACCGGACCCATTACCTTCAATACTTATTAATACAATATGGAAACAGTAGAGAACATTATGGACACCCAAAGAGGAATTGGATCTGTTCTTAAGACACAAGCCCATCATACTTTTAGTGGGCTGAGACAGAGGCTAAACGAGGCATTCTTCAGTTACAAAGAATGAAAGAGTGAATCACTTCATTGAAATTTGATGCTATGATCAACAGAAACTTTGGCTTCATGATTCTGGTTGAGAAGCCATTTAATTCTTCTCGACTCTAGAATTCAGCAACCTTAGGTTGTGAGGAAACCAAAAGGGTTCAATGCATAACAAAGAAATGAACAAGTGAGAAGAAACATCTGAAAACCACATTTCTGGTTTTCGACTTCTACAAAATGATACAGTCAATCCTAAGTAGAGGAGGAAAAGAAACAAAAATCAAATGTATTTACAAGTGGTAAACCATTAGTCTTAAAATTATCATAGCCACTGATTGATTTCATTGCCTGAACAATCAACAGATGAAGAATCTTCCATTGCAGGATCCGCGATGAAGTACGAAAATGAAGGGCATGTCGCGAAATTCATTAATGGGTTTTCATTAGAACCTTGGGTAGCAAAACGATCCAGAGGCTGTGGACATAAAGATTCACTCCCTCTAATGGATTGCTCCATGTTACTAACCATATTTTGATTACCAGAGAAGCTGAAATTAGCTTGACTGGTGTTGGCATTCCCTGATGTTGGAATTGATTCCTTTGAATGGTCAAGGAGATTACCCATAGATCTCACCTTGGCTAAAACTCTTTGTTCATCAGATGATGCCAATGCAAATGGATCGTTCAGCAGCTGCTCGGCGATCTCATTTAGTGACAAATTGTTCGAAGATTGACCTCCACAAGGCATATGACGATGATAAACTTCCTGTTGAGGAATGAGAGAAGTATCTTGTCTGGTGTGCATCATCAATGGTAGTTCTCCAGTTTCTGATCTCTTTCTGCTATAGAAGTTTTGGTCATTGCTTATGCCTTGAGGCCATACTGCAGGAGCCCTTTGATGCTGTTGCCCATTGTAACTAATCCCATTCTCTTTGATTAGAGGAAAGTCCATAACTGAATCACCAGAATGAATTCCTATATGAATGAAAACCTTTCCAGAAATCTACTCCTAAATGCAAACAAAACACAGCCTTTGGACGAACATATAAGAAATCAATGAATTTACCTGACATGGGGGAGGTTGAATCAGTGACAGTGAAGGAAGGTGTGATTGTATTAAAATTCTGAAGTTGATGCAGAAGCATTGCATTTGGTCTAGTAACACTAAAATGGGGAGTCTGTGGAAATAGCTGAAGACCATTGTATCCGAAAGAGAAATCTGGGTACCCATAAAGATTTGAGTGGAAGTATGGTGAGTTCAATGTTGGGAAAGGCTTCTTGCTCAACATCATCAATCTGTTGTCACATTTCAAAAGCTTCTCAAAGTGCCTCTCAAGGGTTCCTTCAGGGAATTGAACATGGTGCCTCCTAAAAAAGAGACCATCACATATCAGATCAACAACATCAAATTGAATGACAGAAGATCATTGAACTTGTATGAATTTGGAAGACATAATTTTCAGATCGAAGTTATTTGTTCCTATATTCAAATTTCACTTTCAAAATTAGGTATTATGTTGTTGAACATATTCGCATTTAGAAACTTGGATGTTCGATTTTTTCTTATACTACTTGGCTTCATCAATTTTGGTTTAATCCACTTTCTAATGTTTGGCAATAGAACTGAATGGTGGGAAAGCAGGAAACAGATTTATTGCAAACCAAACACAAGGAATTCTTCTACTACACGTAACTGCAGACCCAAAATGGGATTATCACATTTCCGCAAATGCCTCTAGGCTTTTGTATTTTTTCAAACCTAAACCAGCAAAAACTCTCATGGGTTTTTAAGTTCTATGGTTTTGGAGGTTAATTACCTGTAAATGGGAGCTTGACCTCCGGTGAAATCTGAAGAAGTTTGCCAGAGAGTGTGCTTTCTGGGTTGAGGATTTGTCTCTCTGAAGAACATTGGTGCACGGCATAACTGTAACATAACAAATTACTTTTGTTAGCTATTGATTTGATTTTAAAGAAATGGGAAGATGAGAAGAAGAGAGTGATGAAGATGATTAACCTCAATTTCAAGAATGTCAGCTTTGTTCTTTTGGAAGGTGGCTCTAATGGCAGAAATATCTGACCATTGAATCTCAATTTTACTCTTTAATCCACGATCCAAAACTTCCCAAACCAGCTTACGTTTCGCATAGTAACACTTAGAAACCAAGTCTCCTTCATATACAGTAACTCTTTCCCAGGTTCCAATTCGAAGTAAATTTGCTGGAAAATTTGCAGCTTTATGCTTCTCAGTATTGCGTTGCGCAAGAATCTCTTCACTTGCTGCTGTGCTATTCTCTGTAATCGTATGTGCAGAAACTTCTTCGCTCTTATCAGAATCTTCATCGTTTTGTTTAAGATTCCTTCTCCGATTAAGCTCCATCTCAATAAGGTCTAGAAATGATGGGGTTTTCTTGAGCGTCAATCCCAAAAGACCAGAATTTCCGGATACATTTTCTGCTCCAATCTGCAAACGGTCATGAAACAAAAAATTTTCAAATTTCAAATTCAACTCAGAAGCAAATAACCCAAACAGAATCAGGGAGGAAGGAAAATCTTCTCTTTCTGTACCTCTTCAAGAGAACCCATGAGTTTAATCCGTTTGGGATCAGTTCCAGAGACATGTAATCCCTTATCATGATCGTCTTTATCATCGATAAAGAAGTGAATCTTCCTAGTTGCAGGTCCCTGAACCATGATGTTTTGTTTCTGTTAATCTCAAGCAGCTCTCTGTTTCCGTTTCCTTATATATTTCTGTTAATCTAACAGAAAAGGGTTATTTTCAAATCAGATTTTCAAATTGGTTTCGAAAAGACAGAGAGGATTCCATAGAAAATGATCAAAAACAGGGGACGCGGAGAGGAAAACAGAGAAGCAGAAGAGCGGAAATTAACAAAAACAGACGCGGGAGAGGCGAGAGAGATAAAGAAAGGAAGAGAGAGAGAGAGAGAGAAAGAGAGAATTTAATGGAAATTATTTTGCCAGACTAATCATCTCTTATTATTGGCAAAAGAATCCTGCTTGACTGCAACTTTACAAAGACTCCTGCCAGATGTTATTTTCTGGCCACGTGTGTTTTTCAGATACCCTTTTTTGCCATGTGATTTTATTTTTACCTCACTTCTATAAACCGTTCTCAAATGGTTTTAAAATCTACCCAAAAAAGGGTTTTCAAACATTTTTTAGGTTTTTTTTTAGGGTATGGGTATAAAAAAAGATTTTACAAATTTAAAATGCATTTCGACTAGCCTCCGAAAGATTCACATCCTCTGTAATTCCTTTCCCTACAATTCCCTGTAATTCCCTCATAAGATTGTGCCATGTGGCATTTAAGTAATCCAACGGTTACCCAATTTAAACTAAATTTGAATTTTATTTAAATTCACCTATAAGTTTGAATTTTATTTAAAATTTAGTTTGTTGGGTAACCTTTGGATTACTTAAATGCCACATGGCACAATCTTATGAGGGAATTACAGGGAATTGTAGGAAAAGGAATTACAGAGGATATGAATCCCTCATTTTCCATCTAGGGTTATGATTTTCCTAAACTTTAATTATGTTAGATTCTAATCTATTCTCTCTCTTTTAGTTCGGTATCCTCTGCTTTCTCCTTTTTAGTTCCGACACGTTGTTCTCGGAGTTTTTCTTTTCTTTTTGATGAAATTTGTTTTTAGGATTTCAACTCCTACTCTACTAAGATATTTGCCCTTGTTTCCCTCCCGCTAGTTTCCATTCAAGTTATATCTTTTTTGGGCTCATGGCATATTTCATCACTTTACATAAATTTTCAACACAAATAGCTTTGATTAGTTCATGTGATTAATTCCTTAGATGAAAAAGTGAAGCAAGTTCCTATTTGAGGAAAAAGAAAACCCATTTGTTATTTCAATCTATTGAATGCAAGGTCAAATGTTTCAAAGCAGAGCAAGAACACCTCAAGCCTCCAATATGTACTAATAAGGAAAGAGGTGGTAGTCACAAGAACTCAAAAGTGTTCATCATCAAATCCAAAGAAATACCATCCACGTCATGTTCTTCTTTATCAATTGAGAGTGAGGAGCTAGAAGGCAAAAAAGATAGCAGGGGGTGGTGATGGTAAGGTCGGTTTTGCCGGAGCCTAAGAGGGAGAAGGAGGAGGAGATGGAGCCAAGAAAGGAGAGAGAATAGATTAGAATCCAAACACAGTTAAGGTTTCGGAAAAATTATAACCCTACGATTAGAATATGACAGATGTCCTTCATTTAATAGTGCACAGATGAAAATTGAGGGTGTTACAATGACTGAAGCTGATAAAAATCCAGTATTAGGCTCTTACTAAAAGAGATAGACATTTAGAATTAACTATAAATTTTGAGGATGATTTCTATTATCCCCTGTATTATATCTTAATTATTAATAAAATCTATTCTTTATGAAATTATTACTATTAATATTTTTTTGAAATTGAAGAGATTATAATAATATATTAATATAGGAAAACTCTAATTAAGAGGCCAGAAAATACATATTACAAATGCAGAAACATTCTTTCGCTAGCCTCTTGGATCAAAGATCACTTCGGTATTCACCATTATTAACACTGCAAGAAGAACAGCTCTATGATTTGTTTCCTAGAGTTAATAAGCCAAAAGACAATATTACTTCTATTTAGAAGAACCAAATGGAATACCAATTTTTTACCCTTATATTCTTGTCATTTTGGATTTCAAAAAGTCAGATCCTATGATATGTATAAATACTAACAAACATCAAGATTATTTGAAAAGTACAATGATAGCATGCTATTAGTTAAAATATGGGTAATTTTCACGGACCCCCGAGGGGCAGCATAGCCAAAAACTAAAACTTTCACGCCTCCCGTCTAAAAAGTCATTTAGGACAATTACCTTCTGCTTTACTCTTTTTAATTTACAAAACATAGAAAAATGAAAATTTTGTTTATCTTTGGTTCCCCGTTCTTGCGGGCCCCAACACCGCTGACTCCCTTGTGTTTTTCTTCACTCTTTAACTTGCCCGCTGCTCTCTTGCTTCCCGGCTCTTTGGCTCGTGTGGAACGTTCGGTTTGGGTTTTTCTTGTGCGGTCCGGTCGGGCCCTGTTTTGTTTCTCCGGGTTGTGGCGATGCCTGCTGTCGGTGTTGCCTTGGGTTTGGGGGCGTGCCCCCTTTCTTCCTGCTCTGCCTCCCCGTTTCGTTGCTCCGTCCGGCTTTGTGATCCTGGCTCGTGCTGTGTTGGGCTCTCTTCCCGTTGTGTTCCTGGCTCGGGTTGCTTCGTGGCGGCTTCCGCGGTTCGGGCTGTGTTTCGTCTTCCTCTTTGTTTCGTGGCGTGTTTGTCTTCCTCTTTTGTTTCGTGCTCTCGTTTCCTCGTTCGTTTGTTTGTTTTTTTTTTTCATTTTTTTTCGTTTTGTTTTCTGTTTTGTTTATTGGGTGGGCTTTGTCATGGTGTTTGTCCTTATTGCTTTTCTTGTCGGGCGCGTTGTTTTTGGCATGCGCGCGCTGAGTTCCCATATATACTATATATAGATACGCTACAAATAATACACTTAGCTTGAGTGTCGAAAGAAAGGAAATCTTTCAATGAACACCAAATGAGTTTGAAGATTCAACCACTTGTAACATTCTAATTGAAGGACACTCGTTAGATTTATCCTAGCCCTACAATTGTAACATGCTACATGCTAAATCCTATGCTCATTGAAAAAACCCGTCCAAAGAGAGAATCCGAAGTCGATGATCTCCTTTCTCACTATGCAAACATAACTAGAAGAGAGAATTAAAATATGGATGCGGTAGCGGCGACATAGAGCCTCCCCGCTACGCAATGTTCGGACTTTTTATCGAATGCGACCTATGCAAGCATTAGCCCTGTGCACTGGCCCCGTCAGCGGAGCCCCACCGGAGGCCTAGTATAATCCACAGAAGCTAGTAGCACTCATGCTCAGGCTAACTAGAAGAGAAATTAAAATATGGATGCGGTGGCGGCGACATAGAGCCTCCCCGCTCGCAATGTTCGGACTTTTTATTGAATGCGACCTATGCAAGCATTAGCCCTGTGCACTGGCCCCGTCAGCGGAGCCCCACCGGAGGCTAGTATAATCCACAGAAGCTAGTAGCACTCATGCTCAGGCCAAAGAGCACACAACTGTTCATTGCAAGAAACAGAAGAGCAGAGGGGATTCAAACTTGGAATATGAGGTTTACCAAACTACTTGAGAGTGAGCTTGGGGCCACTAGACCACCACCCCCGGTGGTAATTTATTTATTTTTACCACATAGAAACAAGAACTATATCAGTCCCTTCTACTTCTCTTTATTTCTCACTTTTAATATATCAATTTTCTTTTGCCCTAAAAAAGTAATTTCCCTCATTCTATATTTTTTCTATATAATTAGAACAAACCTATGCTAAATCTGACTAGTCCAACGGTTATTAAAACATGTCATACTCAAGTTATGGATGATTGGATGGTTTATACTATTAACCAAACGAAAACATGCTCATGTTCATGCTTTAACTTACATAGTTTATACCTAAATGTCTTTTTTTAGTAAACAACATGTTTGGGCTACTTTAAACACATTTCAACTAATTTTTTTATAAGAGCTTATGTATCAAGAGGAGAAGTCTTTGCCCCATTTCAAAAACTTTTTTCCCGGTTTCGACATTTAGGTATTGGGCTATGTAAGTTTAGGCATGAATATGTTTTTGTTTGATTAATAATATAAACTGTTTCATTTTGGGAATGACTAATATGAATTGACTGGTACTTGAGCATGACATGTTTTAATCATTAATTAATTGACGCGTCTTTAGAAATACCAAAATGCATAAGGAAAGCAAATTTAATTTCTTTTTGAAAAATTGGATTTGTTATTGTTTGAATTTGATTTTTGAATTCAAATTTTGGATTCAAGTTTTTAATTTTGAATTCAAATTTGAATATTGTAAACGAATCTTATATAACAACCATGTTTATTTATAAATATATAAGACTTACTTACCCATTAAAATAAGTAACCTACTTATCAAAATTAGAGTTTTTATTCACATTCTTTCATGGTATTAGAGCTAAGATTTTGAGATCCCCCAAATCACTACATTTTCAATGGCCACTTTTAACACTTCATTCTCCATTACAAATCTCTTCAACCTTGTTTCTGTTAAGCTTGATGGAGCAAATTATCTCATGTAGAGAGAACAATTAGAATCCACTTTTAGATGTCATAATGACTATGTTTATTTTATGGGTAAAGCATATGATATACTTAGTTGACAAAAGTATTTGAACCAAGTTTTCCTTCTGAGGGATTTCACCAACCATTTAGGGTTTACCAAACTCTATTATACCAGGTTTATGTATGTTTCAGAACAGTCTTCTGCTAGTCACTTTTGTCTACTCAATCTCCTTTGTAAAAATAAACAAACATGATTTAGGGTTTTTTTTTTAAACAATTCTCATTCTCTATTTTTCCTATTTAAAAGAAATGAAACTTATTTTTGGTCAAAGGTTTTTTTTTCCGTCCATAATATATTATGAAATAAAAAATCAGTTTGGTGTGTAAAAAAAATTAAAATAAGAAGGGATTATTAGAGTTTAAGAGTGAGAGAGTAGAAACAATTAGGGTTTCAAAAAAAGCATGCATGTTTACTATTATATCTTCAATTTGCATTTGAGCTTTAAATTGCTCCTGCGAAAATGAATAGAATGAACTGTTGAATTTGATGTAGAGTACATAATAGACAAGTCTATTATAGATTTTGGGGGTTTTTTTTCTTCTCAAGTTCGGATTTGTAAAACATGAATAAGTGCCCTCCTAATGAAGTAATATGGATGAGATTTTCATGGAGACAAAGTGATGAATGAATTTAATTACTTCAGCATTTGGAAATAGCATTTAGCATATTACAATTATACTTCCTAAATTACACGCACTGTAGAGAAATACCAATCCTATAACCATATTTTGGATAGATTTGTGATTAAGAAATATGGTCATAGCCAATATAGCTCCAAAATAACAGGTACCTTGAAGATCTCACTCAAATTTTATTGCAATGAAATGCATGCCAGCAGTTAAGAGGGATTCTTGCCATTCTTCTTTCCTAGTCATTGTTGTACTCAAGAATATTCATCGATGTAGCTTGGAGAGAGAGAGAGTATTAGCTTCTTGGCAAGTCAATGTATTGTTGGCTTTGCAAATTATATGGGTTTCTCTTTCTTGCTGTTCTGGATCTTAGACGGATTTCGGTTTTCTCGGATTTGTCAGCAGTGGTTATGCTTTGTCTTACTAGGTTTTCAGCCTAGAATGGGCTTCTATTGTAGTTGTTGTAGACACCTTTTCATTACTTCATAAATGAAAGACCATAATGGATCTGTATGGTTTGAATTTGATTTTTGAATTTAAGTTGTAAATTTTGAATTTAAATTTGAATATTATAAACAAATCTTGTCAACAGCTATGTTTATTTATAAATACATAAGACTTATTCATTAAAATAAGCAACTTACTTATCAAAATTAAAGTTTTTTTTTTTTTTTGTATTTTTTCAATAAATTCATTGAGGTTTCAACTTTTTTTTACATGCCCATCCAACAATGGAGAAGCTCACTTGGCTATGAACATGAGAATTTTTGAAACGTGATGGGGTTCTTGATGCTTGATTAATTTAGTTGATTGCCTTCTTAACAAGGTCTTCTTTCTTTTGGCAAAAAAATAAAGATGCATGCTAATAAAAATGGGTTAAAGGTAATTTAAAAAAAAAATAAAAATTTGAAATAAAAGATCATTAACTACTAAGGCGGCATGACATGTAAGACAATCTTAAATATGAAATCACTATCATGAGAATGAAAAACTTGAGTAGATAATTAATTTTCTTTTCATATGGAGATTGAGTAGTTTTTGCAATAATTAGTCACGACTAATGATAGAAGTGGAAATTCCATCAAGGAAAACCAACTATATACGATAATATTCAAAATTCTGATGCATTAAACCCATTATTAAATTTCTTTATATCGTTAAAATAGGTACTTTTAGTTAAAAATAAAATAAAATCTAACTTTGGCAAAATAACTAACATATTTGATCATTTTTCTTGTATAAGCAAGTAATTAGTCATATACACTCTGATATGGGAAAAATATCGTTGAACTGGGTCCGCCTGAGGTTCAACCCTCAACCCCGGTCGGGGACGAATCGACCGATTCAGACTCAAATCAATCGGGTTCAGGAAGAAACAACGGCTATCAGTAGGTATGCAAGAGTCCGAGATTCCTAGGACGTATAACGGGTCAAAGCCACGGTTATCAACTCTCACGGAACGGAAGATCATGCCAGCTTGAGTAACGGTCATGATCATAGCATCAAGATCGTGCGATCAGAGGAAGTTATTTGTACCCCATCAACGGGTCTAATCGTTTGGATTTGACGGTCATCAGAAGAAGTCACGTACGAATTCAACGAGTGGGATTCAAAGGTAAACTCTATATAAGACATCACCTACCTATGAAGAAGGTATCTGAATCGTATTCCCAATTATTGTATTATTACTTTCGCTCTACATCTAGTCAGAGCTTTTGTGATTAGTTCATCAACTGACTTAGCCATCGGAGGTGGACTCCCGACCCCCACGGTCGGGCCACATTTGACGATTGTTTTGCAGGTCATTCTTATGTGATCTAAGGACTGAGCAGATTTTGGACGCATCATACTCCAATTTCAAATTCCCTTCCTCCCCGTTTGATCTTCCAAGCTTTATCTCTATCTACTTATTTATTATTATAAATATTGAAGCTCCTTTTTGAGTAAGCTATGACTTGCAAATACATCTTCACAAAAACAATAATTAGCAATGCCATTTTTTCCTTTTTGGTTTTATAATGGAGCTATTTGATTATTTGTTGATCAATATGTTTCAAAATTTTTGCAAGTATGATTAACTATCTAACTATGGGGTTGTCTGATTGAAGTTTTTGTAGTTGTGTTTAGATTCTTAGAACCTGTAACTTTCTTTTGCCATCTTTTGTTTTATTTTCAAATATTTTCAAACAAGAGATTGGAAGGACGTCGCTTAAAATTATATATAGCTATCATCGTCTTGTATTTTATGTTGAATTTTGATAAGACTAAATTGGATTATTTATTTGCTAGGAGAATGATCTCTATTTGGTCTTCTATCTTCTAGGGAGTTTTGTATTAAATAATATATTAATTAGTTTTAAGATAGAACTTACATATAAGATATGGATTAGAAGATTTCTAATTCAAATCCTTGATATGATGGTGTGGACTACACTCATTCTCTAAAATTGAAATCAACTACATTTTCTCAACCGTGACTTTAGGAATTGGTTTTGCATCTTCAGTTGCATGGCATGAACATGGAATATCGAGTATCATATCGATCATGTGATCTCAAGAGACTTATAGACTCGTATTGAGTATTGTATTGATGAATGCATTATGGTAGTGCAAGCCAATAGAGAGATGCATCGATTTGTATCATCTCGATTATATCCAACATAAACATGTATCGACTTGCATGGTATGACATTGTGAGATACTTGAAACCTTGTAGTCTATATTCTAGAAATTGTTCTTTTTAGCCATATCATCATCTTATGCCTGTAAAAAGCTTGTGTTTTAACCGGTGATTCTACTTGTGGCTTTCATTATGTATGTTTGGAATTATCTAAAGTGAAAATATATATATACCATATGATGATTCCACCACATGACATGACCCAAATTAGTGAAGTAATGATAAACTCATGGAGTCAGCCACCATATAAACAGCAAGTCATGTTAAATTAGATTTATCCCTTTGAACACACTAGAATACTAGATTCAAGATGATATCACCTCCGCATATGAGACAAAACCCTAGATACTGTAATGTAATGAATGATCCACCGGGTAGCCTTCACACGCAGATAAGATAGAGATACCCTCAGCTGTCCATATAATGGGAATTTGGTTCTCCTCGTCGCCGCCGCCTCCTCTTTCTTTCTTTTTTTTTTTTAACTTAAAAAGCACGAAGCCGTCACGGCCATCACTTTCAGGAATTAATTAATATATGATTGGGAAGGCAATTGGCAAAGCCGCCGCCGCCACCGCCACGCATGCTCGTTAGGTGGGATCCACTTTCAGACCTGCACAACGTGTCAACCAATAGTAAGTTTCGCATACGTAATCATGAGATGAGTGTTCAATTTTGTATCCTTGTCAGACTTTTTGAGAATCTGAGTCCGTCCGATCCCACTTAACCAACTCCCGCAAATAAGAAGTTTGTGGACGTTGAAAGCATATGATTGGAGTTTGACATGAGAAGTTTCTCTTTACACGTCACTCGTCAATCGGGACTTTGCCGACGCTTTCTCATCCCTGCAGGCAGGTGTGGTGGTCTTCACTGATTTTCCTCGTCACGTCCTTATCGGCAATTGAGCCAATCAAGGTTCAACGTTCAAAAAAAATCAGCATTTTCAAAAGTCTGGATCAAGACTTGGAATCCAAATTTTTGATTCGCAATGTTTTTCCATTCTTCCGATTGTTTGATCATTCTTCTACACTCACAATAAGAGTATAAAAAAAAGACAACTGGATAGAGAAAATATATATTAGGGTCTTGACAACCATATGTGTTCAATACAAATGTGTTAACTTAGTATCGAAATCATACATTCATATATCATAAATCAAAGTCACCGATATAAAATCGTATCATCCTAGTCCATTTTAGTTATGGTATTGTATGGTTTTTAAAATTGATTTCTATTGTGGTTTAATATAATAATGGTTTGGATGCAGCTTCGAGTAGTATGTATCGTACCATAAACTTTGATGCTATACATATATAACTATATATTAATTTAAATTATATCGTACCATGACAATATGCTAATGGTTTTGTAGATGTAGACACAAAATGGAAAGACACAATTTTGATTTTTGATATTCATTTTTTGTAACAATATTGGTTGACATGCTTAGTTCAACATTGTTAAGATTTGATCTAGATTTTAAGTTAGGCTTAGACAAGGAGTGTGTTTGAGAGAAGAATGAAGTAGCTAGAAGAAGATGAACAAAAGAGAGAGAGAGTGCAATTTATGTGGGTTAATTGCAGTGTACAAACCTAGGTCCACGAGATGGAAGTGTGAGAGTCTAGCAATTTACGTGGCTTAGTTGCAGTGTGCAAACCTAGGTCCAGCTCGAGTATACCCTATTAATGAGGATTAGGGATTTTGAGTATGTAGTTTGATGATGCATACAGTCCTTGCTAGCGAGTCAATTACTACTAGGGTTGTTGAGCTTGCATTGAGCTAGGGTAAAGAGACCCTTCTAAAATGCAAAATAGTGACCACTTGGGATTTCATTGCTTTTAGATGTGGAATCCTTTATTTACAAGATTAGTGACAATTAAAAACTTCACTATCAAATGTCCATATCAATCAAATTGAACCAAAACATGCTTCCAAGTTTATCTTTATCATTAATTTATATGATCTATCGAGGCTCCAAAAGTAAAGGTGATGTTTTTTCTTGGGAAAGTTGTTGTGGTAGGTAGTCAACGTTTTTAGTTTTATTTAATAATCACGTGGATAGAGGTACTAATCAAGCTTACGCTAGCTAATAAGTAATAACCTAATCAAGAAAAAGTAATTAGCTCATGTTTCTCTTTTACAAAGATTTGCTCTTTGCAGAGGATTTTGGAAACTTTAGGGCACCAATGGAATTGCAACACAAAGTGGAAGTGTGCGTGGCTTCCCTCTTTGATGACATGAGCTGATCAGTGCATGCAATATTATCTCTCCTTATCCTTCTACTTTCTCTCTTCTTTGCCATACCGTACACCCTATAAGTGTAAATAAATATGCTTCCCATGTCATTGGTGGGGACATTTGGATCAGCTTATCCATGTTTTCCTTCTTTTTACCATGTCATTGGGTATTGTATGATAAGCCTCCACATCATCTTCCCTAGTGAAGTCATGGGTCAGCCCCACAAAAACCCTTAGAAGAAAAGTTGTAAACAAAGCATAAAGTAAGATCATGTACACACATCTCTTGCCAAAAAAAGAAAAGACCATGAACACACCACGTATTAAAAACATTACACATAGAAAAGAAAACGTGAATGTGAAGGGAGGGAAAAAAAAAGAAAAAAAATAATGCACTTGCATAACCATTTCGATGACAAATGGATGGCACCTCACAAAATTGTCGAGTTAGGATCTTTTCACTAACCCACGAAGGCAGAAGATTATATTTTCTTTATATTTCTTCACTCGTACATTTAGAAAACAAGAATTCATTTTTACTCAAAAATATATCCTTATCTTAAATGTGTGGTGGAAGAATGTGAGGGAATATGATCTAGTACCTGTGAAGGTAAAGATTCAGACTCAAAATTGTATATCTAGAATGAAGCAAGTTAGACAAAAGCTGGTGTTTTTCAACAAATGAGAAGAAAAGGAGAATGTCAAATGAGACTAGTATCAACTTCAATAATAGAAAAAACATAAGTGAAGCTCAGGGAGCTGGAGTATGTCTATTTGCTCATATATTACTGTTGTTTTAACTTGAAATCCTAGCATATTAATATGGAAATGTACTTAACTCGATTGTTGTTTTAACTTGAAATTATAATACATTAAGATAGAAGTGTACCTAATTAGTACGTGTAAATTGTAAATAGATGTAGTGGAGCCGCTTTAAAATGAGAGGTTGAATCCTCTATTCTCGAGAGTGGCGGAGACATCGCAATTATGTATTGGGAGTCTAGATCGTAAGTGTGTATTCCTAACATTGTTCCACTAAACATTTAGAAGGGAAGTTTCTATTTGAGCATTGATAAGGTGGATCAAAGGTGAAGCTTCTCCTAAAATATAGTGGAGGCTGTAAAAGGAGCAAAGTCCTCTACTCGCAAGGGTAGAGGATCTCAAATCTATATTAAGGGGTCATATCTGAGTTGCGAGAGCCATGCCATGGCTGTGGGCCCCAACTTAATGTATGGTCTAGATACATCCAATTCATTCCTTTGTAACTAATGGTTTTTATTATAGGGATATTTTTGGAATTGAAAGAAAATAATTAGTGATTTAAGGGTTTTCAGTGATAAACTGAACTAATGTGTCCAATGAAAATCTAATTTTGAGGTCTCTATGTTTTTCAAACAAAAAGTGGAGTGTGTTAGTGCTTTTAGGCCTCCATTTTGGGTCCCGGTGCAATTTGCCATATTTCTTTTAATGAAAAAAAAAAATCCATTATATAAAGCCTAAAAGAGTTATTGTGTAAGATATATCATACTATCATACTACTATTATAAAAGCATTTACTCTACCTTTTTCGCAAATCTTTTTTGTCATTTTTTATCCTTATCATTGTTCTAAATACCAATAATGTTGTACTATTTGTTATTTCTTTACTTATTTTTACAAGGATAATTTAGACATTTTAGTCATAAATTATTATTAATTTATCATTAATTTTAATCCCTCCCTTAATTTCTCTCTCGATTTATCTCTCGATCTCTTTCAATCTCTCTCAAAGTTTGTCGCTCTCTACATCCCTCTCCCTCTCGAACTCTTTCTGAATCTCTCTCTAAATCACCATTCTCTCTGAATCTCTCTGACGACCTCTCTCAATCTCTCTCAAAGTCTGTCGCTCTCTATATCCCTCTCCCTCTCGAACTCTCTGAATCTCTCTGAATCTTTCTTTTTCCATTCGTCTGATTTTTCTCTTTCATCTAATTTTTCCAAATTTCCAGCTTTCGATTATTGTAGAATTTACCTCTGCAGAGGTTCGGAACTCGAAATTTGGATTCTTTTGAATGTTTTCACCGATTTAGAATTCACGTCGTCATTAATTTGATTCGTCTTTAGGCAGGGGCGGACATAGAGGGGCCGAGGGATTTTTTAAAAATAATGTTAATTCTCTTATTTTCCATAATTTTCTCATTTTTTTCTCTTCCCACATGTGAGATGTCACTATTTGGGCCTTCCAAATATTGAGAACAGTTTTTAAAGGTAAAATAATGGGCATAAATATTATTCCAAATGAAAAACTAACTCCTCAATCCCTATTTATTCTTTTCTCTTCTCTCTCATCTTTTCTTCCTATTTTTTCTCTTCTCTTTCTACAAACGTGGGTTAAGGAAATTTTTGAAAAAAAAAACCTTATTAGGTATTCAAAATTTTATTCTTCATTAGAAACGAACTCCTCAATTCCTATTTATTCTCTCCTCTCTTCTCTCTCATATTTTCTTCCTAATTATTCTCTTCTCTTTCTATAAAAGTGGGTTAAGGAAATTTTTGAAAAAAGAATCTTTTATGTATTCAAAATTTCATTCCTAATTAAAAAAAAACTCCTCAATCCCTATTTTTCTCTCCTATCTCCTTCTTCCTCTTTCCTTCTTTTCTTCCTATTTATTCTCTTCCCTTTCTATATGCTTGGGTTAAGAAAATTTGGAAAACAATATACTCTACAATTATGTACCCTTTAGCTTCATTCTTTTTCAGTTTTGATATTGAACTTTGTTTCCCTTGCCTAATAGATTTTTTTGTTTGTTTTGCTCTTAGTTCTTTGTTTATTTTCCCTTTCATATTATTGTTTCAGTTGCTTGCAGTTCGTATGATTCCTTGGGCAAAGTGTAACCTTAATTATACGATGATTCTACATTATATGCAGCAGAGAGAAATCAAGTTCATTACTGTGCAGAAAGCTGTCATTGTTTCTCTTTAACAAACTCAATGGAGATCTATACATAGAACACTTGGGTTTCAGTGTTTTCACTCTTGTTTTTTGTGTCTTCATCATTCCTATTGAACAAAGGCACAATTATATTGTCTACTATCACCCAAATGTCATTTTTTCGAATATTTTAACCCACCAATCAGAGACCATTTCTTTTATATTTCAAAATTTTATTTATGAGATCAAATTTGAAAAGAGTTTAATATTATCTTTATAAAAAATTATCACTTCAACTAATGATTTTAAGCTCTACAAAGAGTCAATTAAATGTCTAAAATAGCAATAACAAGAAACTATCAAAAGAAATTAAATGAAATTTTAACAGATATAAAACTTCACAATGGTTGCAACTTCCTTTGTAGAGATAGAAAATCTTAAAATGTCATGAGTTCAAATTTTGTGTATAAATAAAAGAATTTATGGGTCTGTCACTATAATTAGTTGATAATGACCCAAAAAATAAAAGAATAAAAGTTGATAAGGACATAAATATTTGTGTATAAAACCTTAATGCTAAAGGCATTCTAAATCAAAAGAAATTAGCATTCATTTTTTTTTAGCTGGGGATTTTTTGCATCCACAAGGATTTGATACCAGAACACTGCTTAAGCGGACCAAGCTGCTTACCACTTCGACCAACCCCCGTTAGTGAAAGTGACATTCATTGCATAACATAGTTTAGGGGAAAGAAAAAACATAAAACTAATAAAAACAATAATTGGATTCCTATTTATGTGCAAAATTCAAATATATTTGTTTTAATAATAATCCTCTTTATCTCTTTTTGTTTTTGAAGTTTTTGAATACTCTTTCTTGTACTTATTTTCCATGTACTTACTCTCCCTCTCAAAAGTTTCACTGATTATTCCCTCACCCCAAAACTTGTCAATTGTTCTTCTTTCTTAATATAATTTTTTTCTTCTCATTTTTGACGATATCTTTTCTCTCTCATATGGCCACGTGCATTTGCATGTGTCTTACTAGTATATCAGTGATCCTCACACAATATTTGCAGCCCCACCATTGAATATGACAAAATAATTCAAATGTGGGATTCCCAATGGGTCCACACACTGTGTAGTGCTCCCTCGATGGGGAAGTGACTCCTCTCTCATCATTGCCTTTGGTTTTATCTCTGAATGTGGATCTTGTTAGGTTATAGGTGGTGTCTATTTGTAATAGGATAAGCATTTGAATTCAAATTCAAATCCACCTTAACTAATCCTATTATCAATTGATCTTATCTCCAATCAATCAAGAAGAGTTTGAGTTATAGTTATAGTATCAACAAGTTGTAGAGTTTGATTGTAAACAAGTTGTAATTCAAATTCAAATAATATTAACAGACGTCTCTCACTCGCTAATTTGAGTATGAAAGATTTCTCTCTCAAACAAAATTATAACTGTGAAGAACCAATTTCTTGTTTCTTTGCACTGAGACTCCCTCAATGAATGTCAAACCATGGTTTCTCTGTCGTATTACCTGCTTCATTTTCTCAAGCAAATGGCCTCACGATCTCGTGATAGCCGACAGTGACTCTTTTTCTTCGTTTACTAGTTGATATTTTCCATTTTTTAGACACGTGATTAAAATCTATGTTGAAATTTGACAACAAAGCGTCTCATCTGGGTGCTTAATTAATTATAAAGACTCGACTCAGAATCTAAACAAAATCATCACTTCACGAGTGGACTCATAATGGACGACAAATACAATACACAAACAAAAACGTGCTTAAAAAGACTTGACTTTTAGTGACCTCGGCCTTATCGATTTTCTTCACACCTACAAAAGAAAAGAATCTCTCTGCTTTGGGTCTTCCCGTCCAGTCACTTTCCAGTTTTTATATATGTCCAAATCCTGAAATCCACTCATATCATTAAAACTAAAAGAAAGAATGTTCAGTAAATTGGATCCACATCAGCTAATCTGATGTTAATCTTACTTTCAAAAAGTCATTTAGGATTTGCTTTTTAATTCATATAGATTTCTGATATAATTATTTATGTTGTCGTAGATTTCATGCTGTTTCATAAAAAATGGGATTGTTTGCTGGGTTAGTCTGGTTTAAGGTGGAACCTGTCATCAAGAGAAACAATGAGAGTGGGTTGCTGGCTTGGTTGGTAGATGGGTCTTTCCGATGATCAAGTCAATAAGTGGAAACAACATTTTGTTGAAGTTTGTATTAAGAAAGGCTTCGGAATGAAGAATCATAGAGCAATGGAGAGTAAGCATTTGTTACCTTGACTGAAGTAGGTTTAGGGTTTAAATAGAGCGATCTGACATTTAGGGATCACTTTGTCTTGGAATTCTTTCTTTTCGCAATCGTTGGATTTGAGTTGGCTAAAGCTTTCCATAATGGGTTACAGTCTAATTCCAAATTAAGCTTTTAAAATCGTTAGTTGGTTCGAGAAAATGGTGAATATAGGATTAGGGTTTTGAAAATCCCCATCTAACCCCTCCTGTTGATTAATACTCCAAACCGAGGAACCCTACATCATTGAATATTGAGATCAACCTCAGCCAATTCTTCTTTAGATGATTACATGGTGAGAGCATCATTACCCACAATGTGAAAAGAGAAACCCTAACTATTTGATGTAGAAATTCATATGACTTAAGCATATGCAGATAGAGCAGGAGTCTTATCAGTCTTAGTCACCACATCTATTCCCAAAAGGTGGAGATGTTAAGCTTTTTTGTTTGCTAGTGTAAGGTTGGTGATCCTGAGAATCACATCTTCTTTGCCAAAGTCAAGCTTCCACCGACTTGGAAGGATACTTGGTTTGTGGTTTTGTGCTGTGTCTGCTGTGGGGCTCATAAGAAGCATGCACAACTATCATGAGAAAAAGAACGGTTGGTCTAAACCAACCATGTCTCTCTCTCTCTCTCTCTCCCTGCCTTGTTTAAAAAAAAAATTCAACTCTTGGAATTCAATTTGGTGGTCCTCTTTCGCTTTTCCTTTTTAACTGATCAAAATGGTTGTTTTGTTTGAAGATCATTGGTCGTTTAAGAACCTTATCTTCTTATATAATGTTAATATCCATCAAAATCGTGAATGTAAGAGTGAATAACTCAACTTAACAGTGGATAAGTTTTGGCTTTTTGTCTTTGTGGAACGGTTATTTTTCTCTATCGTTCTCCTTGTTTTCTTTTTTCTTTCATGTCTGCTTCTTTATTTTATTTTAATTATTTATTTATTTGTTCAACTCCGGTACCAGAGGGGCCATTGTTCTTATCGGGACACAAGAAAGTATGATATTTGTGGTTTCAACAAAATAGATTGCTATCTTGCTTCATCTTTCACAGTTTGCTTCTAAGAGTATGTTTATGCCATTATAGCGTTCTTAGACGTGCTCGTTATTGTTGAGACACAAGAGAAAATATCACCTTTGTGGTTGCTATAAGATGGATTGCTATCTTGCATCCATGAGTGGTGTGATCTTGACACAATCTGCTTCCAAGAACATGTTGGGGGTAATTGTATTACAAATTCTTCAAATACACAAAAATGAAATTGCAATACAATTGAGAGATGAAGATCTTTAGCAAATCCGAAGAGCTTGAAGTTGCAACTACGACTACCGATCGATGGGTTGAATCACACCTGGTGTTGTCTCTAGGTATTGTGCACCCTCTCCGGGTTCTTCGCACCACCCCTCCGTCACCTCCACTGGTGGTGTTCTTCTAGTCCCTTCGGTGGGCTGCTTTGCAATCCCAGCCCCTATATGGTATAATTTGGCCTTCCTCGACCCTGTTCGGGCCTTTTTGTCCCTGTCCCTGCCCTCGGCGCCGCTCATTCCCGCCCTTTGCCTTTGGCCCCGTCCCTTGTTGCCTTGTCCTTGGCCCTTTGGCCCTTTGTCCTCGATTGGCCCTGCCCCTGGCTCGGCCTATTGGCCTTGTCCCTAGCTTTAATTGGCCATATCTTTGGTCGTAAATATCAAATGTAAGACAGGTAGTAATTAAAATGCATATTAAAGTAATTAATACTTAAATTCCAAACTCAATTCTGGAAAATAAAATATTAAAGATGTCAACAAATAATCCAAAACTTAGATTCAATATGTATTTAACTATTTATACCCATTTAGATTTTAGAGAAATAGAGAAATCCAAATTTCTAGGGTTTTTTAATTTGCTCAAGGAAAACACAGAATAAAAGAGAGAGAGAGAGAGAGAGAGAGAGAGAGAGAGAGAGAGAGAGAGAGAGAGAGAGAGAGAGAGAGAGAGAGAAGAATTGTAATTAAATTTAGGCATATTTGAAAGTCAAGTCAATTATAAAGAATGTCACACAAACTCTTTTTGTAAACTTAGAAACATCAGAGATTCATAATTCAAAAGGAATTTGATAAATGAAAATTTTATCTTCAAAGTCAAGAATTTAAGCCGTAGGTAGGTATGTTTTCATTCACAACTGTTCAATAAATTGATATCTTTATTCAATACAAAAAAAATCATATTCAAAACCTTGTTAACAAGTAAATCGACAATAATTTAGTATTCAACAAAAAAAAAGTATTTTTTTCATAGTTAAAGAAAATGATGTTTTAGTTACAAACATAGCTATATGTTTTTAATAATTTTTTTTGAAATATCACAGTAGATTTGTTAGATATTCATGATGAGAAGTTAGGGTATAGATTTGTTAGATATTAATTCTTTATGTAATAGTTTTTATTATTTATAATATATTATCTCGCCTTAGTCAAAAAACAAAATCCATATTTTATTGAACTAAAAATGACTTTGTTGGAAAAATAAAAATTACCTTAAAAATAATATAAAAAGTGAATTTATAGTTTAATATGATCAAAGTGACTAAATATCAAAATCAAGACTCATATCAATGTTAGTATGAAGATCAGGGTAAAAATCTAGTACTATAGTACATAATCATCGTCAAATTAATATTAATATTAGAGCCAAAATTAGGGTCAGGATCATGGCCAAAATCAAATAGATGCTTATTACATTGGTAATGAGGTTATAGTTTATTTTTATTAATTTTCTACAAAACATGATCGTGTTTTTAAAATTTGACATGTGTCAAGTATCCACCTATATGTATTACAATTAATTTCTCTCCATGTGGGTGGAGGGTCCAGAGTCTTTAGACTTAAATCAGGGCCAAGATCAGGGTCAGGGCTAATATCAGGGCCAAGATTAGGGCCAGGATCAGGGCGAGAATCAGGGCCAAAATCGGGGCTAGGATCGGGGCCTGGGTCGGGGTCAAGATCGGGGCCAAAATTAGGGCCAAGATCGGGGCCAAAATCGGGGCCAAAATCGGGGCTTGGGTCGGGGCTAAAAATCGGGGACGGGGATGGGCTGGCGGCCGAGAGTAATCCCGGGCTCCCCTGGCCCTAGTTCAAGGCCGGAATATTTTGGCCCTAACCCGCCTTTAGGGCCAAAATCTTTAGCCCAAGCCCTATTCGGGCTCAGGGCGGGCTTAGGGCGGGTCAGGGCTGCCAGGGCCAAGCTTGCACCCCTACTTCAAGGAGCCAAAAAGCTAGAGCACAACACTTAGACAACTCAAGAAAGAAATGAACTTTGTAAAACAATGTGAGTGAGGAGTGTCTCTATTAGCACACCACATGCAAGGAAATGTTGGGTTTATATAGGCCTAAACCTCACCTTACACCCCTTAAGATTCTTAAGGCAATGAATTGGATTTAATCCATTCAATAACCTCAACCCCACTCATGGTAATGGCCATGAATGGTCATGAAGTTGAAATGAGAATTGATGATCAAGAGTTAGAATTGAAGTAAATTCCACCCTTCAAGTAACCCCACCACACCACCATGATCAAGACCATTAAGACCGATAACCAATGTTATTAAGAGCCTCATAACCAAGGTCATGAAAGGCCTCCTTTATTCATGGTGCCTCATTACCACCCTTACCTCATGGGTCCCACACACTAACAAAATAATTAAATAAAAGAAATGCAAAAATTAATTTTTGAAACTTAATATATAAATAATATAGATTTAAAAAAATTAAAAAAAAAAAAAAAACTAATAGAACATGTTTCAACTCTTATAGTGTTCATATTTTTTTTCATCTCAAAGTAGAGTTAGGATAATTTCTTACTAGAGCAAGGAAAGCCGCAAAGGATGTTGATTATGGTACACTACCAGCCTCAAATGCTTTAGTTGCTTTCTGTAGTTCAGTATTACCAATGAAACGTCCACAATCATGGTTGATCTTGATCTAACACATGAAGTTGGATTGTTGGCTGCATCAGTGAAAGTTTCCGGTGGGAAGTTATTGGTGGTCACTTAGTTGCACAACCGCCAATGGTTTAAGAAGTGCAAGACCTAGTTTCAGTTATGTCATGTTATGGTGATGTATCTTTGTTGTTTTCGTTGTTTGCCAAATGTAATGTTTCTCTTTATATGAAGGGAAGAAAACAACCTCGCTAACTCTCTGGTTTGGATGGCCCAGTCAATACCATGTCTAATGGTTTGACCTGTTTCCACTCTATGGCTTGCAAGTTAATGTAATAAAAATAAGAGTCCTTATTCATAACATGTGTTCAATCTAAAAATAAATCATTATTTCCAATGAAGGAAAAAATAATATTTTGAATTTTTACATTTTGAAATTTTCTTACAAAATAAAATTTATATTTATGCTCTGTTTACTTGTCAAATCAATACTAGGAATCAATCAAGCCATCCAAACAATCTCTTAATAATATTTATTAAAGTAAAATTACATAGAAAAACTGCACTTAATACCACCCAATTCGTCCTTTTTCACTTGTTAAGTCAATCCACTTATGTGATAGTATCTTACTAGGTAGCGAACTAGTCTGAGTTGAGAAAACTACCAAAAGACAATCATTCTAATGATAAGAAGAGATTCCGTTCATGGAACAGTGCCTTAAAGCTCTTGATCAACGCTTGCAGTCAACAACCTCTATTTTAAGTTGGCACACATCCAAAATTAGTAATAATTGGCATATGCACTTCCCATTCCACACAATTGAGAAATTCAAGACTTTAACGCTGTAAGGTTACATGCCACTATATGTGGTTCATGGTGATGGTCCACAATGGCACGCTCTTGAACCCTCATTCCATTGATTTGAAAAAGGAATGAAATCTCTATTGACAATTTTTTGTCAAAGAAAACAACTACTTTGTTACGGCCACAATAGCTTGTAAGACTTGTCAAGTCTTCCATTCCATTTCATAGTGGGGTGAATAAAGAGAGAGAATCAATAGACTGACTAGGTGATATTGAGAACCTGGCACCTTAGTGGAAATGGGTTTAGTTTCTCAACCAGCAGAACTTGAAACTATGAGAGCTGAGATCAAATATAGTATACTTTCAGCTGATTCCCCAACGTGTAAGCTCAGAGAAGCCTCTATGTGAGTTGGGATCATTGTCCTCTCCTCACACACCCCTCTCCCACATATAAGAGTAGAGCTATAAATACCATTAGATGGACTCCTTCTAAATGTGTGATGGAGATATGTGAGAAGATTCAGACTCCTTATTTGTTTCAAAACTCGCATTTTCAAGTGTAAATTTCCCCTTGGATGAATACATTATCTAGTTTGTCACATAGAAGAGTGATGTGAGAAACACAACTGCAGGATATATAGAATACATCTAAATAAGTTGCATATCAGATTTCAAATTCAAGTTCTATAATCTTCAGTATATATTTGTTTTTTTTTCATCGTCAATGGATTGGTCTCTGTGCTCGCATAATCCTAGACTCTCTCAAAACTCTCTTTTGCAATTAACCCAGAACTTTTTTTTGGCAGAAATTTCTCATCTTCAGCTGTAACGATTTGATTTTACACTACAGGCACGACTAGTTTTCATTGTTGTTTCTTTTATAATCATCTAAGCAGATTTTGATTCATCAGTGTATCTTTCTTTTCATCATCAACCAGCCATAGCAATTGAGGGCCCACAGGCCCAAGGGGTAGGTAGAAAGTTCAAAGCCATGACTTCCTTGAACTTATTGCCTTTATATAGAAGGCTGCTACTGCTGTGTTAGAACTTAGAAGCACATCCACTATATCTAATAGTACAAGAGCTGTTTGGTTGCACCTCTTCACAACAGTACAAGGTGGTTAAATGACCACCCTACCCCCATATTTAATGCTTGGGCAGGCCGGCCCATGCTGTCACAGGGGCCACACAAGCAGCATTCTTAGCCCATATCAACATAATTATCACTCTTTCAAAAACATGTTGGTGGATCACAAATTTCATTCTGCAATGGGAGTCAAGGAAGCAGATGGAAATAGGGTTGTTGAAGAAAATATATTTATGAGTTCACAGAAGTGATCCAGTGGTAAATTGTAAACACACTCCCTCGAATGTTATTTGCAGTTTCCACAGTCTAGTTCGACATCCCAATCAAGCTTCAACTACTAATAACAACCCTAAATTTGCAGGTGTATATACATATATTCATAGCATCATAATAATATCAGATGAAGCTCCATTTGGTCGCCCGTGAGGAAAGTGATTTAGTCCAATGGATTTCTCTCTTCAACCACGATATTTTTGTTCAACATCTTAGAAATGAAAAGAAGAACCATCTTCTATCCAAGTTTGTTTTGGGTACTCAAACATCTACCACTCCCTTCTGATTGACCCAGTACTCCATAATCTTTAATACTTACTGCTACCAGGAAAAAGAAAACGTCTATGTGGTCAAATAAATTATCTGCATAAATTTGTCTGGCACAGTTCAAATTTTATGGACAGACAGATTTCAAGGTCCTCTGTTTACAGTTCACGTTTCAGCCCAAATAGAGCTTGCCAAGTAACACAAAGCTCAGAAAATCTGGGAATTTGGAAACAAGAATCGACAAATAGAGATGTCCCAAAAAATACAAGGATATATGGTGTACATATAAATAGATTAATTTAGAGTAACCCAGCAGTTGATCAAAATCAAAGTTTATATGGCTGAAAATCGGTAGACAATCCAAAAAGCTTATCAAAGTACAACATGAAAATACCTCAAAATGCAGAAAGCTCTTGATGCATCGATATCTGATCCAACTTAGATCAGTTGTAAATCACACATAAATCTAATAGATATTGGTATCGTATGAGATCCGTTTGGGAATAATATCCAAATCCTGATCCAACTCGGGCCAATTATGGATCACACACAAACTGAATAGGCATTGATATCATGGTATCATACTAGATTCAATTAAGCTGTTAAAGAGTAAACTTCAACTTTTCCCCATCTACCAAATGCATTGATCTCCAAGATTCTATCATTCAGTATCTGGTTAAGATCCTCCTAACTGATACAAACTACACAGGAGTAACATGCATATAGATAAGAAAACTGAACTGAATTTAGGGCAAAACTCAGCAAGAGATGCTCAAAATACTCATGTCCTGTATTGAAAAAACAAAGAAAATTAACCTGCTAGTATCTACAAAAGCTCAAAGTGGCTCATGACAATTCTGTCATCCAAAATCTGTTTCTTAGGCAGTGTTTTTGCCTTAAAATATTTACTATATTTAAAAAAACCAAAAATAATTGTTTAAGGATAAGAAAAAAGTCTATTTGCCAACATGTAACACAAAAAGGATGAAGTTCTCCGAAAATCAATATAAAGATATACACAGATCAGTAAGAGAGGCTATTTTACAGAAATACAATGCAAAAATTGGAAAGTATGCTGTTTTTCCAAGTCAACAAGAGTATATTGATCATTGGGATTCTTGGGACCATTGAAGACTCCACCTCTACCATATTGTGCTGGATCCCTCCCCTCATTCAAATCCAGCTAAAATATGCTTCCTGGTCATGTCCCACCAAAAAGAAAAAAGGGGCCAACAGAAGAAAAAATGAAAAATTATACAAAATAATTGATTTCCAGGAAAACAATTTATGTTGAAATAAACAAAGCCACAATAACATTGTCCATGCAGAAAACATTGCCTTCACGTCTGCCATACCCATAAAAGACATCTTAGATGAAATAACATTTTGTCTTTTAGAGGGCTTTTAAAGCCGTGATACTGGCCGCTGAAGAACCTGACACCAGCAACAGTGAAAACTTACAACTTAACAGTGCCAATATTGATCCACAGTTTCTTGAGTCTAAACAAATCCTCAACAATGCCAATGTTAATGTAATAACAATGTACAAAACTGTGATCCGTTACTCTTTAAGTATGGGGGTTATTACAGAATTTAGTTCATTAGTCAGATCAAAATTGTGAAAGAAAAAAGTTAGGAGAGGTTCATAGTTTAAGCCATTATAAAAATGCACTGGAGTACCAGTTTTACCTTCAATAATTCATGAACTTGTGTTCTGGTCCCTGCTTCTAGCCAATTTTGCTTGAACTAATTTGTCCACAATGGCAGGTTCAAGGTGTGTTGGGTCCAGACACCTCTCAGCAGCTGCAACAACTACCTGTACACCCCCAAAAAAAAAAAACCCATTGGTTGTATTGAGATACAAGGAGACTACTTTTCTGAGTATGGCAGCACAGGGGTGTGGACTTCAATGCAGTTTTTGTAAACAAACAAGTATAATCTATCAAAAACCATACAAGAATACATGTATATGTAGGAAGGAGGAAGCACAAGCAAATAATCCAGCAGATCTTGCTCCAAACTGAAACTGAGTTTAAATGAAAAAAATATAGTCCATGATTGGGACATTCTGATTATATCCTTGGTTCTAAAAAGAAGACTCTTAAGCAGGCCAGCTCGATGTTGGCATGTTGTGCCAAGAAATGCAATGTGTAATATTGAGCAACTAATCTCCAGTTTCATTTAATAGGTAATTTGTTATTTTCCATAGGGGAAGGCACTGCTAACCAGACTGAACCAAGCGGAACCTCGAACCAACCTGAAGAAAGCTCAAGGATGGACTTGATTTTTCACACCCCATGTTGGATCTATTCAAACCACATGGAAACCCAAGTATACCACTGAGGATGTGCCAGGGTTAGGCAGGCACACAGCTTCAGCCTGCCCAACTCATCGCCCAATGTTCACTTCTATCTACAATGAAAATCTGACGCAGTTAAAACAATATTCTTTTACCTCATCCAATAGGAAATCTATGGCAGCTTCATCTTCAACAATTTCTTTCAAAGGAGATCTCAGGAACTGAATATCCAACTGTATTTGCTGAAATCCACTCCGATTGAAAGTCTGGAGCCGGACGAATTCTTGCAAGCTCTTAAGGCATAGTTTCACTGCTGTAGATATAACAGACTCCTAGAAGTTTACAACAAATGTCAGATAAATCTCTCTACGAATCTGATTAGTTCTTTGATTTAAAAAAAAAAAAAAAAAAAAAGAAAAATCTGATTAGTCACTTCATTACCAAAAGAATACCTGTGTATATTCAAGTTTTGTGAAAATTTCCATTTTTTGCTTGAATAGCTTTGCTAGATGTGTTTCGAGAAGCTGGCTCCGGGCACGCTGTGTATTTGAACGGGTCATTTTATCTTCACGCGTTGAGTTGCTGCGGGAGGAAGCAGTGCTACCATTGCTGTCAGCTCGTCGGTGTTTGCGGTTGATACCTTGAGGTAAAATCTGCTTTACTTCGGCGCCTATTGCTTCCAACTAAAGACCGGAAAGACATACAGAGAAGCTAAGCATAAGCCCTTTTAAAATAATGTATATATCATCAGTAAACTGGTAACTTATATCAGTACAAGACGGTAACCAAAACTGACAAGAAAATTTGAAGAACAAGAATGTGTTGAAACTTAAAATATTCTTTTTGAAGAGAAGTGTTCTGCCCATTTTGAATCTTAGGACATCCTGTTTGTATGACCCATTTTTCACCACATGGACTAGTCAACATGTAACTCCAGCCATTGGATATATACAATCGCTTGGATAAATCATACGTTAAATTTGGTGGCTTATCTCAAAGGTGTGTTCCCACGCATTCCCCTAACAATTTCAGATCATTCTTCTAACATGTGGCAGTCCAGAAACAAATCAGTCCACAGTAAAATAATACCATGGACACCAGTCTCAAATTTGGGGCCATCCAGACAGGGAGACACTGCCACCTGGCCCCAAAAAGAAAAGGTCCACAGGCAGAATGCCTTCCACCTGGATAGCAGTAGGAAACTTGCTCCCCTCATTGAAATCTGAACTTTCAAAAATGGAGGGGAAGAAAAAACAAAAAAACCTTAGGGACATAGAATTTGAACATACCTCTTGAAGAAATAGATCAACGAACATATGCACTTCTCTTGGTTCCTTGTGCTGTTTGATTATTGTTAAGTTCAATCAGATGATATCCAACAATTCCCTCAAGTTCAGTGAGACAAAAATTACAAACCTACCTTGATCCAGTTTGGTGTCATAAACCTTTTCCTCAGAAGGACAGATACTTTCTGGGTTCTCATATTGATATACTGCAAAGAAAAGTATTCATGAGATTAAGTACTGGAACATTAATAACATCCACACATTTTTGAGACATGGATTGCAGTAGCATTTCTTATTGTTTTCTGTGATGAAACAGTGAACTGGTTCTATTCAACATCACAATTCTCAATCATTTGAAACTAATATTGCCAAGGGACTCAAAACCAGTGCTTAAGGGTACTGGCTAACATTAGATATCTTGAGAAAACAACCACTTTCCCATCTCATGTTTAAATATTTTTTCCTCCACGGAACCAACCCAATTGGTAACATGGAGTTTTTGAGAACAGGACTGATGGAAACCAGGGATCTAGGATTTAATTGATTGATGCAAGACCTACATCTAGGTTCAGCAGTAATCTAGGGTTTGCAGTACGCTATGATTGATGGGTTTGGCTGGAAAGAGTGTCTAGTGTTGGGAATGGGGTAGGGTTAGGCTTGGCTAGGGTTTTGAATTTCAAGTCTAATTGTTTGCTGTAATTTTATTTTCAGAATTGAATTCTAAGTCTAGGGGTTTTGGAAATTAGGGTTTCTTAAGATTCTGGGGTTTGAATTGGGGTTAGGTTTAGGATCGAGTGTCTCTTTGGGTTGAGGGAAGTTAATTCTAAAAGGGCTTAGGGTTTGGATGAATGGTTAGAGAAAATTAGGAATTTGAAAATTTAGGGTTTTAGGGTTTCTAATGAAGAAGATGAAGAGTAAGGATTTCTAGGGTTTAGGGAAAAGGGGAGGGACTGAACTGGGAACCAAAGGTAGGTTGGGGGAGCTGTCTAGTTCCTAAAAGGGGTGGGTATTGGTCAAGGGAAGCATACGGTTTTAGGTTAGGTAAAATTTCTGGTGTTTAGTTTTCCTGGGATTTTCTATGCTGCCGCAAGTTAGAAGAAGGGGGAAGTAAGAAAAGAGGGCTGGGATTGATAAGAAGAGAGTGTTTAAGGGATTGGGGCTGATGGAGGGGATAGGGGGCTGCTGCAGGGTACAGGAAAGGGGAGAGATGCTATATGATGGGGGAGGGGGCTGTAACAGTAGGTTTTAGGGTTTGGGAGGATGGGGAAGGCTGCAGATGGAAGGGATGAGAGGGGAATCGCTGGACTAGGGGTGGGGTGTTTTACTTTTACCTACTTGAAGGATGCATAGGATTCAACGAATTCTCCAAGTTCTGCAGAATTCTTCACAAGTAGCAGCCACAAGTTCCCTCCAAGGGAAGCCATGAGTCCAACCTCTTAGCTCATTCAATTCTCAATTTAATTCAATAATTATAATCTGATTCGGTACAAGCTAAAGAGGCTTATTTATAGCCTTCAAGAAGGAACTCACACTAGGATTGGATTTTTGAAAATTGCTCAAACTAGGAATCCTACTTGGACCAAGGACTCTTAGTCATACAATGACTCAATCATATCTTACTCTAGAAGGATCCAAATTGAAAAATAAAAGTAGTTATGGAATACTTGTAGGAAGTAGGCTGTAACTAGGAGAATCTCTTACTACTTGGGAATCCCAACCTAACTAGGACTCTTCAGTAACTAAACAAATAAGGACTCAAATTAAAAAATAAAAGTAGATCTAAACCCCTACTAGGACTTTGAATCAAATTAGGTCAGATTGGGCTTTACTAGGGGTCCCAAATACCCCTATGCTGGCTGAAATTCCCTGGGTTGCTGGTAGGGCCACAGGGTACTAGTAACCCCCTCAGCCCTCTCAAGGAGACTTGGTTTGTCCACATGGCCTGTATACCCTAGCAAATGGCTTCCCTAATAGGGTTCTTTTTTGCTTTTAAAGAGACTTATCCAAATGAACTATGATTACCAGTTCATGGTGTGGGTTATGAGGAGCATGCATAAATACAGACTTGCACCTGTTGCTCATGTCACCATCAAATCCAGAAGCGAATAATAAATGATATTACAGTTGGTCTAACATTCTCAGGGTTTCTATTGGATTATTAGCACAGCAGTCAAGGCAAACCAAGTTGTGCAAGTTCTATTTTTTTATTTCCCCTCTTATCATTCATTGTTTAGTATGCTAAAATATATACCGTACATCCTCAAATATCAGCATTAGGACACATCAAGTCATCAAAAACCGATATTAAGCCACATAAAGTCATAAAAAATCAACACAGAACTGAAAGACAAAATTTAAACAGACAAGCTATTGGAAGTTAGCTACACTTAAAAAATGCCTTTTATCTATACAGTTCTTGATTTGGTCATTGTCCTAATATGCCTAGCCAAACATTTGGTTCATACAGTTCCTAGAAAACGATCTTATCTATAAGTATCTAAACTGCTCTAAAGTTTGAGAAATGTTTCAGTTCTCTAAGAAGTTTGATAGGCCAACTGATTATATTTTAACATGAGTTTTCGAATAAGGTGGTGCATAAAACCAGCTCTCCAACAAATTTAAGTTTGCTTCAAATTGAGTTATATTGAAGGGAATTATGTTTAGGTCAGACGTTATATAGTGCAGCAAATGAAGGCTGTCAAAATTCGTTCTCAATGGAAATATATTTTTAAAATGTCACAACAATTTACCATTTTTTACCACTCTTATGGTTTTTTCTTGGCAATCTTTTAAGATTTGATCAGCAATGAAAGGTGAAAATTTCACCTAAAATCCAATTTTCGTTCTTAAACTAAGGGTTGACTATTATCCTTCTGAAAATTTATTTGAAACTATTATTATTAGATTCCTTTTTTTTTTTTTTTTTTTTTGGGGTGGGGGTGGGGGGGTGTTTGGGGTTGTGTGCATTATCTGCTTATTTATGAAAAGCATCTTAAGAAGGTTCTGTTTACTTAAATTATATTACGCATAAATAAGGGCCTAACCTTGTTTGATACCGCTAAGGTGATAGTCAAATAGGCCTTAGGAAATCCACCTAGGTGGACCCTTCCTTCAAATTCTTAGTATTCTAGGCAATCTCACCCCTCCATTTCTTTTCATTGTCACCTACGGTTTCAATCGTGCCGCCAATCGACCCCCCTTTGGGAGGACATTAGAGCCATCTCTTCTTCCTCCCTTGATCTCCTCTGGGTTATTGGTGGGGATTTAACATCATTAGATTCTCCGATGAGTGTGTCGGTGGTTCCTCTTTGGATCTTGTCGCGATGGATGACTTCAATGCCTGCATTGATGACTCGGTTATCGCCAACCTTTGTTGGTCGGGCCATCCCCTTACTTGGCATAATCACCGTTTTGGTGCGGCCAAAATTGCCTCCAAGCTGGATCACTTCCTAGTGAATCCTTCTTAGTTATCTTCCTTCCCTTCTTCCCATGTCTCTTTCTCTAACTCTAATCTCTCCAATCACTCTCCTTGCTTTATCAAGCTTTCTCCTCCCACTTCCTTTGGTCCAAAATCGATCAAATTTTTTGATATGTGGACTGCAGACCCTTCCTTCATCCCCACTGTTCGTGAAGCTTGGTCTAAACCGGTCCACTTCACTCTCTCCCTCTTATTGCCTTTGCTCGAAAGCTTCGCAACACTAAGGAAGCTCTTCGATCTTGGAACTCCTCCTTTGGCAACATCAATTCTAGGGTCACCTCCTGTAGATCAAATCTTAAACTCACTCAATCCCTCCCTTGCTAAGAAATGAGAAAACCCTCTCCTCTGAGCTTGCTTCCCTCCTCTCCTCTGAAGAAAGCTTCTTCCGCCAGAAAGTCAGAATCAAATGGCTTGAGCTCGGGACTCCAATTTTGCTTGCTTCCACCAATCTCTCAAGGCCCGAAACAACTTCAACTTCATCCCCTCCCTCATCACTAATAATGGTACTTGCATTTCCGATCCCACAACCATCAAGGCCGAGATCATCTCCTTCTTCCTCCCCGCACCCCCTCCCCCCCAACCTCATTAATAAAGTCATCGATCCTTCTATAGTCTCCTCCCTCAATGCATCCCTTCCTAGGAAGAAATCCTTCTTGCCATCTGCTCCCATAAGCCCAACAAGGCCTTGGGTCCTAATGGTTTCAATATGGGTTCTTCTTTGCCTCTTGGGATTTCATTGAGAACGATCTTGTCCATGCCATTCATAGCTTCTTCTTTAACCCCTCTCAACTCTCTTCCATCAGTCAAACTTTCCTCTGTCTCATTCCCAAGAAGTAAGGAGCCTCTTCCCTCCCTGATTTCCAACCCATCTCCCTCTGTAACCTCATCTACAAATTCATCTCTAAAGTCTTAGAGAATAGACTAAAAGAGACCCTCCCCTCCCTTGTGAGTCCGAATCAATTGGCCTTTATCTTGGGCCGTAGTATTGTGGATAGCATTCCTCTTTGTGTGAAGATTGTCTGCGGCTTTGATAGATCTTCCCACTCCTCGGCTGTGCTCCTCAAGGTTAATCTCCATAGAACATTTGATTCCATTTGCTAGGACTTCATTAGTGATGTCCTCTCTTCCATGGGTTTCCCTCCCGCTTTCATCCACTGGATCAAAACCTGTATCTCTTCTCCTTGATTCTCCATCATAGCCAATGGATCCCCACCTGGATTCTTCCATTCCCGTATTGTCATCCGCCAGGGATGCTCTCTCTCTCCTTACCTCTTCTCTCTAGCCTTGGAAGTCCTCCCCCACATCCTTCAATCCAAAACTGACCAACTCCTCATATCCCCCATCCCCAAGTGCAAATCCCTAAACCTCACTCATCTTGCTTTTGCGGACGATCTCATGATCTTCTCTAAAGTGGACCACCTTTCCATCTCCTCCATCCTCTTGGCTCTCTCGCAGTTTGAATCCCTCTCTGGCCTTCGGGTCAATCTTGGCTAGTCCACCATCTTCCTCTCTAGTATCCCTGATCAACTTCAAGCCTCTTTCCTCCAACTATTGGGTTTCTCGCCTAGCTCCTTTCTCGTGGTCTCTCTTGGCCTCCCGCTCATTCCCGGTAGGCTCACTCGTCACCATTGCCTCCCAATGCTCGACAATATTCTTAAGAAATTGCAACTTTGGAAGGGTAAGCTTCTATCCTTTGTCGGACGTGTGGTTCTCATCTGCTTTGTCCTCCAGTCCACTTATCTCTATTGGTGTGGAATCTTCTCCATTCCCAAGTCCACCATCCATGCGATGGAATCTTTATTTTGTGCCTTCCTTTGTAAAGGACAGGATGCCTCGCGCTTTATTCACCCGGTTAGTTGGTCTTTCATCTGTCACCCTACCTCCAAAGGTGGCCTGGGAATCCGCCAGATCTCTAATGTTAACTTAGCCTACATTCTCAAACTTATTTGGAAAATTGCCTCAAAGCATGATTTTATTTGGGTTAGTTGGGTCTATTCTTTTCTACTTGGGTCAGATTCCTTTTGGACTGTTCCTATCCCCTCCAACCCCTTATGGGTTTGGAGGAAAATTCTCTTGCTACGCCCCCGCGCAATCTCTACTATTTCTATCTCCATCTCTTTTGGCTCTTCCACTTCCTTTTAGCTTGACGTGTGGCATCCGATGGGCATTCTCTTTAACCACTTAGGTCCCCGCATTCTCTATGACACCCGTATCCCCAAATCCACCCCTTGTCAGCCTTCATTTGAAATGGAGCCTGGATCTCTACCCCCTGCCCATTCTCACACAGATTTGGGAATCTCTCCCTCCTCTCTTCAGCTCCCTTGTGACCTCACCATTTGGCTACCTTCCCCGTCCAAAACCTTCACCACCTCTTTGGCCTAGAACCTTCTCAGATCCCACAACCACAAACCCCATGCCCCCCTTTGGTTTGGTTCAAAGGCCACATCCCTCATAAGTCCCTGACCCTTTGGAGAGCCCTTAACCAAGCCCTCCCCACCCAATCCTTTCTTACCGACCGCCACATCCCAGTTAACCCCAGCTGCATCCTCTGTTGGTTTGGTTTGGAGAACCTTGAGCACTTTTTCTTTTCTTGCCCTTTCTCCAGATCTATCAAGGGAAAAGCCATTGCCTCCATATGGCCCCATTCGAGGTGTTCCTACGGGTTTGGTCGAGATTGGTCATGGATTTTAAAAAACTTTTCAGGTTCTTCCATCTACAATCGGATCGGTAAGCTAATGTTCTGTGCCTTGATCCATCACCTTAGGTGGGAGCGCAATCTTCGAAGATGGACCTCCAAATCTCGCTTTATAGATAGGATTTGGAATGCCATCTATTTTGATGTTTCTTCTAGAAGGTTAGCTATTCCCCATCCCCTTGTTGATAATACCCCAAGGAACATGCTTATTGTTGTTGCTCGGGGTCTTAGTTCTTCTTTTCAGTCTTCTGCTTAAAGACCTTGGTCATTTTCCTTTCTTTTAATATAATTATTTATTCATCCAAAAAAAAAAAAAGTTAGTGGACTCATAAAGCACCAAGTCATATATGTTCAATTCCTCATTTTTTTTCTCCTTTCCTTTTCTTTTGGTAAAAAAGGGCTTTCGATTTTTTCAAGGAAGATCTTCATCATGTTGCCAAGTATAATCTAAGATCCCTTCCTGCATGGATATTATCTTCTGCCATACCACTTGAAGCAAACATCAAAGGGCCTTACCAGGCACATGAAGGATTTGGCTCTTAACATGCATTACCATTTGATATTATCTGAAATAATGAGTGTAAAATGCAACATTGACACACAAAAAGTAAAAGTAGAACTAAAAATGATATTCTTATGTAGCCCCCAAAAGAAAACCAGATATTTTCAGATATCCTAGATGACTTTAAAAAGTATTTTCTTCACCAAGATTGGTAAGATCCCTTTTGTTAGCTTAAGTTGTCAAAAGTAAGTTTTTACAAAGAAATTGTCATCTTTAGATACTCAATGCATATGTTTCAGGCATTCAAAAAGACAGACAATGAATATAGATAAGTTTTCACTCATACAAGATGCAGAAACTTTTCACCAGCTGACCGAAATATTCGGCAGATTTCCCCAGGAACAAATGCTGGTCCATTCTCATAGCTTCTCACACCACCGCCAGAAAATGATGCAGCTATTTCCTGAATAGTAGATTTTTAATAGCATATATCATGTTCTTATGAATATGGAGAAAATCGTATTGCAGTCCAGAGCTGAAAATTGACAAAAGTCATAGATAAGATCAACATATGTAACTGATTACTAGATAATTACCTCCGTAATTCGAGGAATAGCACGTTGTTCTATGAAAACAGAAAGTTGCGCAAGAACAAGAACAAGTCCTGCAAGCACCTTGTCCCCCTGAATTCCATCTACTGAACCTTGTTCTTGACCGACTGAAACATTTCTTCCTGACAGGGAAAGGAAGTGAACATCAAGTGCCCTGAAGAACTCTTGGAACCCTTCTTGCACCCAATCAGTAATTAAATCCCTTAACTTCACCAGTAGCCCTAGGTTAACATCAAGAAGTCGACGAAAATCCTGAAAACGAACAAAAAAGAACACAATGAAGCAAAGAAAAAAAACACAAATTTAATGATAGAATATGCATAACTAACTATAACACTAATGACAGATGTTCACCAATATTAACCCTATTCTGCACCTCCCCTCTCTCATCTCATATGTAGAAGTGGGTGGGTGCTAAAGCATAGCTGTCAAGACAACCAGGAAACCTAAGAAATGGAGGCCCAACTAGACACCCTATGTGTCTATGAGAAAATCTACATATAGGAATCAAAGCATAAAATGTAATATCAGCATATTCATAAAAGAAAAAAGAAAATCGAACATAAACCAGCATAACTGTTGATGATAAAAACTGATACATGGCATCTAAGGTGGTCACCTTTCCTGCATCGGACAATGCATCTTGTGGCCTTGACCCAATAAGGCACCTGGTGATGTGAACCAAGGTCTAGACTTTATTGAGTGATGCTAGCCCTAGGTGTAGGTCCACCCACACATCCTCTTCAAGTGAATCAGCAGTCTTCTAGGGTTTGTAATACTCTAAAGTTGAAGGAAATAGGCTGGTTAAGACATTCTAGGGTTGGGAAAGGGGTGGGCTGTGTTCGGCCAGGCATAGTACGAGAACTTGCTAGATCTTGTTCTTTCACCATGTCAAGTAAAGTTCATGTACAAGGCCCATAAATTACCCCAAACCGACCGAGATCTCAGTTGAGTCGAGATCCCGATTTGACTAGGGTCCTGGCCGAGTTTACCCCTTTTTCACCCAATCTTGGTTGTTGTCTCGAGTCCCCCAAAGTTGGTTTTTCCCAAATAGTATGTTTTAGAGTAGGTCTTTGAGTGTGGAGCTGGTGGAGGAGCTTCTTAGTTACCCTTGGGCCTTGATTGATTTCATTTCATCTTGTTCTTATGAAGTTATGATTTCTCGAGACTGAACATGTATTCTTCTATTGAGAATTGAACTATTGATCTGGATGGAATTCTAAACAATTTAAGTTATTTGATGTATCTTATCACTTGGTTTTCGTTTATATCAATTAATGGTTCTATATTTCATCTTTTATAATATTGCATGTTCATTCCTACAGTATTTCGGTTTTAAACTTAGGGTTGAGTTGGAACTTATACATAGGCTTGTAATAGTCACAAATCTAAGGCTACAAATGTGTTTAGAAGGCCTAAAGTAGGATAAATACCAAGTTTCAACCGAACCTAATATAACCCCTTGAGATGGACCCTTGAGATGGGCCCAAAAAATTACCAAATCTCGGCCAACATTTTGCAAATCTTGCAAGATCACGGTTTTTTGTATTACCAACGTTGTCCTTAAGATTGAGATTTCTTACCATGCAGCTAAGGTTTGGAGAGCCAAGTCTGAAACCTTGCCGTAATTTTAACTTTAGAATTGAATTATTGAAAATAGAGATCGGAAATTAGGGTTTCTTAAGAATCTAGGGTTTCAAGGGTTTGGGTTAGGGCTAGGGTAGGGTTGAGAATTCAAGAGGCGATAGGGAGGCTAATCCAAAAAGGGCTTAGGGTTTGGATGAGGGGTTAATGAGATTTTTTTCCAGGTTTCTAAGGAAGAAGATGAATTGCAGAATTTCCTAGGTCTTAGAGGGGAAGGGAGAGGCTGTTACTAAGGGTCTAATGCAGGGTATAGGGAGAGGTGTTTTAAGTCCTAAAGGGATAGGGTATTGGCTATGGGAAATCTAGGGTTTTAGGTTAGGTATACGCTGTCTATGAATTCTGGAATTTCCGAAAGTTGCCGCAAGGATGGAGGGAGGAGAACAAGAAGAAAAGAAAGAGAGGTGGGGGGGGGGGGGGGGGGATGGGAAATGATAACTTAAGTTAGGGGAGGGAAGGGGATTAAAGATTTAGGGCTGGGAAAGGGGATGGTAGGCCACCAAGGGTAGGGGAAGGGGGAGGGAAGCTATGCAATGGTGGAAGGGAGCTGTGATGGCAGAATTAGGGTTTGGGGGATGGAGTAGGGCCTGCGGATGAGTGAAGAAGAAAGGGAAAGGGTATGCTAGGGGTGGGAGTGTCTTGTTCTTAATTGGAAAGGAAGAAGGAAGCTAAAATTCCAAGATTCTGTAGAAATTCTTCATTTAATGGCTGCCACAAGTTCCCTTGATGAGAACCCACGACAACTAACTCTTGCTCCTTCAATCTCAGCTTTATTTCATTAATCATAATCTGAAATTTACATTATAGAGAAGCTTACTTATAGCCTTTTAGAAGGAACCCACAATAGGACTTGATTTTTTAAAGTAACTCAAACTAGGACTATAAACTCATACTCATACAAGGACCCTGTCATATATTACTCTAAAAGGATCCAACTTGAAAAATAGAAGTAGATATGGAGTCCTTGTAACTATGGGACTTCTTTACAACTTGGGAATCCTAACTTATCTAGGACTCTTTAATAACTTGACCAAAACAAAACCAAATTCAAAAATAAAAGTAGCCTTTGGATCCTACTAACATACTGTATCTTTTAATTAGGACGCCTAAGGCCTAACTAGACTGGCCGAAATTCCGAGTTGCTAGTAGGGCCATAGGGGTAGGTAGCCTCCCTGGGCCCTCTTTGGGTGATCCTGAATCCAGTTCACATCACCTGGACAAACAGGTGCTGCCTTGACAACTATGGTCGGATGGGAATGACAAGAGTAATAATGGCAAACATACTTCATAACTGAGGGCTATGCAACCTTATTACTCGTTTTAATATACATTTCCACATGGGACTTCTGCTGGCCTTCTGGATTGGCATGACACAGGATAAGTAAACTTGTAAATCCTAGAAAAACTAAAGAAACCCTGTCTAGGAAATTTTTTCAACAAGATGATGCCAAATCCTTGTATCTTGGCTCAATGTCCATACCCGCCTCATCGTAGTGGCATCAACTCTCTACAATTTCAAGCGTCAAATGCAAGACTTGACAGCACTGTCAGGATACAGTTCATTCTCTCATGGATAAGGTCATAGCTCCCAACCTAAAAAACATATTTTAAAGTAATAGAAGGGGTATGATCAGCTGGGATCCCTTCAACGTGGTACACACGTCACCATGTCAAGAGCTAGAATGCTTTTTTGAAGATCCATGCTTAATCCCAGATTATTGAAAGATTTATCTTCTGCTAATGAAGTACACTATATCCAGTAACTTTCCAATTACAGACTCTTTATTTTTGTTGAACTAGACCCTTTAATTTGGTCCAATATGACACCAAGCTGGACACAGCACCAGAGCAAGTTATGTTGGGTTTATAGAACTGTAAGTGCAGTGGTGGTGCCGGCAGACATGCTTGTAAGGTTCAAAGAAGGGCTATTACCATGTTCACTGATTTTAGGATTTTCACTCTACATTTTCAGTATGCACCTCTAGGAGCATTATCAAACTAAAGCAAAAATGGTCCCTCATGAAGTCAGTACTGGTTGGATTCTCATTGTGTTCCTTGTCATCATATTTGGATCTGTGAAAGCGATTGTTAGCATGTTTCCTAATGTGAGGAATGGGCTGGAGAAGCTGCATCAATGCAGAATGTTTTATTCCTCATCCAGTATTTGACTTCAAAGAGCCACAGGAGCCTTTTTGCAGATTAATTGCAGTCTCTGTAAGTTGCCAATTTATCTTCAGATCCGATGAAATAGATGGTATTCAAAAGGAGTTTATAAGGAAAAGTGCGACACATGATAACCTCCCCAAAAAAAGTGTGAAAAAAGAAAACATAAAGACATCCCAGCGCAAGTTATGTAAAATAAAAAAAGCACTGATGAATGTTTAGTTATTTTCCACTTGACAAAAAGTAGGGTTATCTTGTTACCATCTCAGTTAACTAGGGAAGATGAAAATGAACAGGGCTCCTGCAACCACCAAACCATGAGGATATTAAGAAGTTCAAGATGACAAAACTTTTATTTGTTTTTACCAGTAATACATCCATGCTGCCTTGAATCACTGCCTTTTTGCTGGCCTCCAATGCGATCTGCAGGGAACATGCTTCTTCTAACCCCTCATTTGGCCCAGCTGGGACTCTTGTAAGGGCCTCTGCCAATTTAAACAAAATTCTACATCAGATTAACATGCTTAATCAATGAAACATGGATCTCAAATAATATTAAACTGATGGATGATGAGATATGCATTTATCATGTTTCACATGTTCTCTTTCCTTTGTGGTAGTTCTATTGACAAACATCTGCATCAACTACATGCATGCAGTTCCAGAATCATATCAAGAAAAAAAATACCTGAAACATCATGTTGCAGACAAGAAAACGTGCTGTTGATGTATTGCTTAATAGCACCATGCACAGCCTGAGACCAAATGAATTTCATTAGTTCGACACTGTAAATTCGGAGTTTGGCATTACGTGTTGAATCTCACCAACCAACATTTATGGATAGAAACCATACAATAAAAAAGAAAAGGGATAATTACTAGTGCTTCCTTGTACTATAACTTAATTACATATCGAAACCTACACTTCATGAAATTACTGTTGCCCCCACATTTTACACATTGTTAAGAGACTGTTAGTTCTCAGTGCAAAATGTCTATTTTACCCTTCATCACGAATCTGATTTTAACTTCATGGTTTTAAGAGATGGGTGAAGAAATACTGTCTTCACCCATCTTCTACAATCAAGCACATTGATGTGAACCAGAATCTAGGGTTTGATTGTTTGAAGTAAAGCCATAGATCTAGGTCCATCCACAGGATACTCTTCAATTGAATCAGCAGTCAATTAGGGTTTAGAGTACCCACAGTTGAAGGCAATAGGCTGGTTAGGGGTTCTAGCTCGGGAAAGGGGTTAGGGTTAGGCTAGGTTAGGGTTTAGGAACTAGGATTTTGAACTCCAAAAGTAGTTCTTTTGCTGTAATTTTATTTTCTAACTGGAATTCAAAAGATATGGCTTTGGGAATTGGGGTTTCTGAGAATCTAGGCTTCCTAAGGTTACCATTGGGGCTAGAGTTAGGTCAAGTGTTCAATGGGTGATAGGGATGCTAATCCTAAAAGGGCTTAACTGTTTGGATGAGGGGTTAAGGAGATTTAAAGATTTGAAGTTTTTAGGGTTTTAGGGCTTCTAAGGGAGAGGAGAAATTTCAGAGTTTTCTGGGGTTAAGGAAAATGGGGGGGGGGGTGATTGCTAGGGTCAGAGGTAGGGTATAGGGAAGGGGATTCTAATTCCTAATAGATGGATCGGATGAAGCCTAGTGCAGCGAGCTTGAATGAGAAGAAGAAGAAAGGGGCTGGGATTGGTAGTCTAGGGTTTGGGAAGGTAGGGGGTTAGGGGATTAGAGTTGGAAGAGGGGAATAGGGGCTGCTGAAGGGTTTGGAAGGGGGTAAGGGTGACTTGCAAGAGGGGGGGGGGGGGGATGGGGACAGGTTGTACGCTGCAATTAGGGTTTGAAGTGGTCTACAGATGGAAGAAGAGGGATGGGGCTGGGGTTAGGGTAGGGGCTTGTAACTTACTTGGAGATACAAGGATGGAAGCTGGAAATGTAAAATTCTGCAGAAGTTCTTACTAAAGCTGCCACATGCACCCTCCAAGGGAACCCACAACTCCTGGCTTTCTTCCTTCAATTCTCAGCTGTATTTTCATTGATCAAAACTGAATATAACATTATAGTGAGGCTTATTTATAGCCTTTAGAAGAAACTCACACTAAAACTCTAATTTAAAACAAATCAAACTAAAGGATTCATACTCACACAAGGATTATTTCATATCTCACTCTACAAGAATCCAAATTGAAATCTAAAAGTAGATATGGAATCCTTGCAAGAAGTAAAACAAAACTAGAGGACTCCCTTACAACTTAGGAATCCTAACCTAACAAGGACTCTTCAATAATTTAACAAATAATGACTCAAGCTCAAAAACAAAAGTAGATATTAGGTTACAGAAACATACTGCACCCAATGAAACCCTAAGTGGACTCAACCAGTATAGTGTGATATTACCCAAAATACCCCTGTTGGTACTAGAAGATCATAGGGTTTGAGGAAGCTACCATAGGGACCCATCTTGGCCCTGAATCTGGTTCAATCACCTGTCCGAGCCATTTTATGTCATTAAGGATTTTTTTTTTGACTGTTTTACCTCTACCTCTTCTTCTACGTTCTTCCCACCTCACCAGCCAGACAACCTTTGATGGAACCCAGATTTGGAGTTAAGGGTAGTATGGTTGTGATACCCCGCATCTCATTATACTATTATTTTAACGTTGTGTTAGTATGCTCCCAATCCCCTAGACTATCTAAATAATTAGCAACATGTGGACCCCTGAGTGGGCCCCACGCAAGAGGTGGGAGTGGGCTCGCAAGCCCATAAGGTAAACCCACTAATTATATTATATATATATATAATTATTTAAACTTGGTGACTCACCTCTATGGATAATGTGGATGTGGGAGGAGAAAAAGAGAGATAAAAGGGGATGAGGTGTCTTGTTTGCATTAAATGGATGATTGGAATAAATTAATATTATATTAAAAGATATTTTAGAATTAACGTTATTATAAGGCGGTGGGAGGCATTTGGAAAAAGAACCCATGTTTTATTGCAAAAAGATAGGTGAGGTGTCAATGTTTTATTAAATGAATATTCATTTAATAAAATATTAATATATGTAATTTAATTGCCTATTACATCCAACTAAAAATAGGGTGGGTATTTTGGCAAAGGAGAATTGTGCACCTGATTGATTTGCATACTATCCACTTGATTTTATTTGCATCCTATGCTTCTTTCTCTTACCACTGGAGTGGTTTCATTCTCTAGACATAAGGCCATGTACACCTTGTAGATTGCCATCATTTGCAAAGACTTAATCTTTCCACTTCACCATGGCCTAAGGGTTGTGCTCGTCGGTAGTGTGCCTTTTATTCTGTTTTAGTCTTGCATTTAAACTTTACATCTAATCATTTAAAATGCAAGGATAATAATGGCCACCTAAATAAATCCAATGGATTATCAAATTATAGCCAAATCTTGAAACATACGCAAGCATGTAAATCAACTATGCACAAAGTATGCAAATCAGTCAGGGGCATAGTACGCAAATCAATCAAGAGCAAAGTATGCAAATCAAATCAGGCACATAATATGCGAATCAATCAAAGGCATAGTATGCAAATCACATTAGACACATAGTATGCGAATAAAATTAGACGCATAGTATGCAAATTAGATTAGACGTATAGTATGCAAATCAATCAAGAGCACAATATGCGAATCAGATCAGGCGCAATCAATTAGGTGCATAATATGAGAATCAATTAGGCGCATTATATGCGAATATGATTAGGGGCATAATAATCAAATGCAGAATTCAAAATATTATGAAACAAACCATATGGTAGATAATCTTGGAAGTGACTCATGATAGTCACAAAAATAAGGCTTTGTTCATAGCATGAATTGAGTTATAATTCGCTTGTCTTTCCTTATCGAAAATCATTCGATTACTCTCAGGCTTGATTTCGATTATAAGAACTGAGGATGCTAATAGAAATCAGAAGAACTTTCTTTTTCCCCTTCTCTCTCTCTCTCTCTCTCTCTCTCTCTCTCTCTCTCTCTCTCTCTCTCTCTCATTCTCTCCTTCTCTTCTCTCTTCTCTCTTCTCTCTTTCTCTACTTGAAGAACACAAATCTCCTCTTGCCAAATACCCGCCCCTATTTATAGTGGTTGTAATAGAGCATTAAATTGCATTTACAAATATTCATTTAATAAAACATTGACACCTCACCTATCTTTTTGCAATGAAACATTTGGCTCTTTCGCCAAATGCCCCCACCCCTTTTAATAGCTTTAATTGTAAAATATCTTACAATATAACATTAATTTCTTTCACTTATCCATTTAATGTAAACAAGACATCTCATCCCCTTTTATCTCTCTGTTTCTTCCCCCACCTCCATGTCATCCATGGAGGTGAGTCAGCAAGTTTAAATAATTCATTATATGTATATATAAAATAAGATTAACATATAATATATATACATATATTTATTCTATAATAAAATAGACACACAACACACACACACACACACACATTGGGACTACCTATGGGCTTGTGAGCACACTCCCATCTCTTGCGCGGGTTCCACTCAGGGGTCTACATGTCTAATTATTTAAATAGTCCAGGGATTAGGAGCATACTAACACAACATTAAACTAATAGTATAATGAGATGTGGGGCATCATAATGGTAATCTCCCTAAATCTAAGGGTGACCTAGGAATTCCAACAAAGAAGAATGATTATCCTCGGGTTTGTAGGGGATTTTATTATGCTAAAACCCTGCTGTAATGTAATTTCAGATCTGAAATTCTAACAAAAAACAGAAAACTAGGGTTGTCAACATTCTTTTTTTCTTTATCATAATCCAGCTTTTCTTTTCTTTTCTTTTATTATATTATAAACAAACAAATACTAGTCTCATTTCAGCTAGGTCCTTTCTTCCTTGTGTTCAACCTTAGTTATAGTTCTGGCGGATCTGTCCTTTTTCATTCCGAGTTCTCTTTTCGATTTATTTCTTCAGTTTCTCTAATTTCTGTCAAAACAGAGAACCAAATGGAGAGGAGGAGGGTTTTAGGGGGACCTGCACGGGCTGGACACGTTGAGGCAAGGGAGTAGTATGGTCGCAAAATGGTGGAGAGGATGCCTAGGGCCTGAAACGGCAAAGGAGAAGGGTTCTAGGGCCTGCGAAGGTCTGGGAATCGGGGTTCTGTTGCCACAGAAAAGGGGAAGTGGCAGGGTATCTATCAGGTCCTTTTCTTTTTTTTTTTTTTTTTTTGGGGGGGGTGAAAGAACGTTGCAGTCTTGCTGGGACTGAGGGCGAGGGGGGCTGGGGCGAGGAGGAGGGATCCTGCGCGTGCTTGGTGCGGGGGGGATCTCTGTTTACTTGGACTGCTGTGCGTGTGGCTGCTTGATGTGCTTGCAGCTGCTGGATGGGACTGTCTTGACACTTTGCTCATTAGGGGCCTCCACTGGAAACCCTTATCCTCAAACTTTTACTTTATTAATCATCCTGAGATTACGACTACTTGGTCTTTGCCTTCACGATGCTGACTGAACTCAACTAGACTTAGGCCACTTACTCGACTTGACTTATTCTTTTAATAAGAAGTTTTTTACACAGCAATCACCATTATTGGGGTGAAACTTGTGTCTACTCACTATTATGGCCTAAATTACATGCCAACCACTTTCAAAATTACAATTTACAAGTCACCTACATTGATTTTCCGTTGTGGGGTATGACCGATGCCCTTACTTACATTTAGCTCATTCAAAATTTGAAATTTAAATTATCCAACTACCCCTTGAGCGGTAAAATTACCCAAATATCCTGTGGTGGGTGAATCCCTTCACCCATCTTCTTCTATTTTGGGCAAAAGTGCCAAATTTCTTACCATTTTCTTTCAACTTTTATTGGTTTTCTTTCAATCTGTAATCCTCCGCTCTGTTGCAGGCAGCTCCGATATCGGACTCTTACAAAATCTATAACTGATCTGTATGTATATGATCTACAGTTAATGATGGCATCCACCCAACCAGTAATCTTTGATCAATACCAACTTCACTATCGATCAGGGAGAACCCAGAAAAAAGAAAGAAAATCTGGTCTTCAGCAGGATTGAATCTCCTGCTTCATTATCCCATCGACCAATAAGAGAGATATACAAAGAATGTATGTATCATATCGATCTCAAAGCCCCTCTCTGTCTTCTGCTGCTTCACCCTTGAACAAGTAAAGAAAAAAATGGAGAGCCGGAGACTTGTCACTCTCTTCAGACATCTTTCTCTCCCCTGAATCCCCACACTCAGGAGTCAGAGCTCGGTTTTGCAGGAGATCTGGGGCCATTGCATCAAATGGCGGTTGTTAGATTGGTCTAATCCATGGCTTACTTTTTTCCATTCCAATGCGGAAGACTCACCAGACCGGGCTGCAGATCTCTGCAAGCCATCGTTCCCCCCTGGGTCGTCTTGGTTCCCCGTGATCCACAGGAGCATATTCCCAGCAAGACAAGAGAAGCAGGGCCCCCTTCGTATCCTCGCTCGCTTTTGCCTCCACCCATTCCACATCTTGGTGTGTTCTCCTTCCGCCAACTTTCAAGTCTATCCTGCCCTGGTATCAAGGACAGCTTTCGCCCGCGGTCCGGGTGGTTTGCCCGAGTTGGGTGGTAGATGTTTTGCATTACAATACTCTGGCTGCTCGGTGACCCCGTGGGGTTGCGCGGTTTGGCGATGTCGTCCTCGATGAGTCTGGTCGGTCTCATACGCGAGGCTAGGCTGCGGCGTTTCGGGTGTTGCGCATCCCTGCGCCTTGGGTGGAGATGAGCCGCCGGCGATCATCGGCGCTGCTGGTGGCGGGTGCGTGGGGTGCGTTTTGGGCTGGTGTCCCTGTGTTGCAGCCTGGTCCTCTCGGTGCTGGTCGGGTTTTGCTCTGGGCTTATGTCTAGGAAATATGGGTCCTTCTGGTCTCGTGTGTTGCTTCTGGTTTGCACTTCTGGGTTGTGTTCTGGGGCTTCTCTGTTGGGTGGCGGGAGATGGGGAGAGCTGGTTTCCGTGGGTGATTCCGGCGGCGGTCGCGTTGGGGCGTGTCGCTGGCGGGGGGGGTGTGGTGGTTTCCGCGGTGGTGGGCGTTTCCCGTGTTCTTGGGTTTTGGGTTTTTACTTCTCAGGGTTTTGGGTTTTGATTTTTTTTGATGGTTTGGGGGTGGGCTTTGGTCTTTTCCCTCCCGTCCTCTGTGGTACTTGTATTTTGGTGGTTGCCTGTTTTGGCCTTGTGGGTGGCCTGCTTCCCCAAATAATAATGGGTCCCTTGTAAAAAACTCTTAAAAGACTGATCTATCTATAAGAGTCCTCTTTAGGAAAAGACTACCCACCTAAATAAACCACAGGTCCACAACCACTTAATAAAGATAAGTTCTAATCAAAGGATGGTTTGGCCATTTTGAGAAATACACAGATGCCACATCACCACCTAACAGACGGCTCTTAACTGCAGGGGGTAATTTTAAAATCAGGCAAAGTTCTTCAATTAGTAACTTCAAAAAGTACTGAGAATTAAGCTATAGTACAGGGGGAATTAGTAATTATCCCAAAAGAAAGAGACATAGGAAGAGTGGATCTTTTTTTCCTTGCAGATGGAAACAAAAAGTAGACCTGGAAGGAAAGATCAGGGAGAGCAGCCTCAGGCAATACTTCATCCACAGTTGTCACGTCTGTCCAAATAACTCCTGCACAGCAAGCACTTTTTCAAGTCAAGATAAACTCGGAAGCATTTAAATTCTTCAGTAAGAGAAGCCTCATAAAATCTAGAGGTACAGAATATTAATCGAAACACTTCAGAAAGAAAAGCAAACTTGAAAACTGTTTGCAGCTTTAGTCAGAAAAAAACTTCACCAAGAATATTTCACATGAATCATGATGTTATTTATTTATTTATATTTTTAATGAATGACCATGATGTGAATTGTGGGATTATGTGTTGGATTTAAGACTATCTAAAGAAGAATACGGCTAAACTTAAACTTTTTACATGCATGAATAGGAAAGTAATGCTCCAACCCTACACTACTGAATTTACAAACAGGATGCGCACATACGAGTTCTACATCCAATTGGTTCTCTCATAGATGTAAGTACTTGTTAACTTGGAGTCTTTGATGCGTAACATGATGTGCTATGATACTTTTTCATGAATAATAGGAATCAACTAGGATGGCCACCTATTTTGGCAATTCAACTCTCCAAACCTCTTATGTCTATAAATATCAAGCAACAAATGAAGAGAAGGGAAAGTATGAAAACGTAATCAATTGACAATGCATTATCTCTTTCACATGTTCAGTACACTTCAGAATGGAAACCGAACTTACTGAGGCATAGGGAACAGTTTATGAATATTAACACAACCTAGGCAAACTCATCAAGCAACTTTTAGGAATTAAGCTGGTGTTCTGTTGTCATAGAAGAAATTTTATTAGAGGCTACAAGGCCTTCAAAGAATTTTTGTGCAGGTGCACTGAAATTTCACACAACCAAGTGTGACCAGGTGCATCACATTAAATTTGCTTGCTTATTTATTTCCAACGGTTTCAAACCAATACACATATGCTTCCAGGGTCCATTCTCTGACTCTGATCTGTCACTATGTTGCAAATTGCAATTCTGAATTCATATCACTTTATTGATTGGATTTGAGTGACACAAATGAAGAACTCATGGTGAGAGAAATGGAAGAAAAGATGATGAATAACTATTTCAGCTAACTTATGAATCTGAATGCAAGGAAGATGGGACAGATTTCTGTAAGGAAAAATGTCTTAGTATGGTGAGAAAATAGTTGTCAAGATGACACAATGCATAGCCACCTGCCTACGCAACCATGGATATCAGGTGTTATTTTAACTTCCCCAATTCTCAACATTATTTAGTTTGTTACAACGTAGAATATATTCCATAAATAATACAAAATCAGCAATAACCCACATTATTAGCATCAGTCATCAAATACTAACATCTAAAAGTCTCATCAAGTCATAAAAGATAAACATGGAACTAGAAGACAGCAGAACTGGAGAAGCAAGCTATTGAAAGTTTGAAACAATCAATACATAACGTTGGTTTATACTTTATACTGTTCTTGGATTTGTCATAGTCAGGGTATACCTAGTCTCACATTTGGGTCATGTTGAATCCCTACTTGGTGTGGGTGAATGCTATCAAAATCGCTTAGATCAAATATCTTTTAGATATCATTCTTTATGTTTTTAGCAATGGTTTCCCATATTATGAGTTATAAATATTAAATTTGAGAAAAGCCCCAGTATTAGAAAATCGAAAATTTCACTTTACAGCTGAAAATTCTTTTTTTCCCCTTAAAATAGGGGCTGGGTTTCTCCTTTTGAAACTTCATATTGTTAACTATTCTTAATGGATTCAAGTAGGGGGTTATTTGCTTATTTACGACAGTTAGAGATAATGAGAAATAACGTGATGCAACACAATTAAGGGAAGCCCCCATCGTGGTTTGGTTATTGGTTTAGGTCTTCACTTATTAGTGTCCTAGTCTGATTGAGTTTCCTATTAAGCTTTAGGCCTAATTAGGTTTAGAACGAATATTTTTTAGATATCATTCTTCATGTTTTCAGCAATGTTTTCCATATTATGAGTTATAAATATTAAATTTGAGAGAAGCCCCAGTATTAGAAAATTGAAAATTTCACCTGCAGCTGAAAATTCTTTTTTTTCCCTCTTGAAATAGGGGCTGAGTTTCTCCTTTTGAAACTTCATATTGTTAACTATTCTTAATGGATTCAAGTAGTGGGTTATTTGCTTATTTATGACAGTTAGAGATAATGATAACATGATGCAACACAATTAAGGGAAGCCCCCCATCGTGGTTTCCTTATTGGCTTAGGTGTTCACTTATTAGTGTCCTAGTCTGATTGAGTTTCCTATTAAGCTTTAGCTTATTTAGGTTTAGAACGAATATCTTTTAGATATCATTCTTTATGTTTTTAGCAAGGGTTTCCCATATTATGAGTTATAAATATTAAATTTGAGAAAAGCCCCAGTATTAGAAAATCAAAAATTTCACCTACACCTGAAAATTCTTTTTTTCTTCTTGAAATAGGGGCTGAGTTTCTCCTTTTGAATTTTCATATTGTTACCTATTCTTAATGGATTCAAGTAGGGGGTTATTTGCTTATTTATGACTGTTAGAGATAATGAGAGATAAATGATGCAACACAATTAAGGGAACCCCCATCGTGGTTTGCTTATTGGCTTAGGTCTTCACTTATTAGTGTCCTAGTCTGATTGAGTTTCCTATTAAGCTTTAGGCTTAATTAGGTCAGAGTTAAGTAGAGTAATATACTATTTTGGTTTACTACAAATATATGTGTTGGCTAGTCCGGCAGAACATAGATTTTATCGCGGAGCCCTATTCTCCAATTCTTCTCTCTTCTTCTCCCTCAATCTCTCTTTCTTCTCTCTACCCGATACTGGTTAAGATTCTGGGGTTATTTACATGGTATCAAAGCCACAGCTAGTTGCAGATTTGAGAGTCGTTTTTTCCTTTCGGATTTAGGTTAAATATGAAGACTACACATGACACTGCTGCATTATGAATTGAATTTGGATGATTCTCGATTTAGATAGGTATTTTTCAGGGTCTGACAAGAAGACCCACAGCGCCTCACATTTGCTGGTTTATATTGGGTGAAAATTTCTTTGGCAGTCATTTTCTAGTGGAGGTTATAGAACCAATATCATCTACCATTAGCATCATACATTGTTGCCACTATATATTTTGCTATGACCTTGGTTCTCAATTTTTTTATTTTTTTTTACGGGATCCTTTGATTCTTCGCAATTTGCAATGGAACCACCTGATGACATGAATATTTGGCTCCTACCTGGAGTGATCTGAAATTCCCTTTCAGCTAAAAGGATCAAAGCTGATCTGCAGCACCTTTCTCTCTTGATTTTCAGTCACTAGAAGTTGCAACTATACAGCTCGTTTTATCTCAGCACCCTTCAGGTTGAAGGCTGATCCAACAATAACAACAACCAATAAGCCTACAGGCCCAACTAAATGGGCTTTCCAATCAGCTCTGTTTGAGACCATACTAGAGACAAGGTCTAAGCAATGCATGTCCTTTCTCACAACTTCTCTTAAGTTTCTTAGGTCTGCCCCTAGTTTTACTTCCTTCAATCTGAATTAAATCACTTCTCCATAGTCCATACAAGGGCATTTAAAGCCCTCTAGTGAATGTGGCCGTGCCACCTCAACTAACTTTCTCGTAACTTTGTCATTTACTGGAGTTACTCTTAGACTAGCTCTAATATGATCATTCTTTATTATCCTTCCTAATTTTGCCATTCATCCATCTCAGCATCCTCATTTCTGCTGTGTTGAGTTTATCATATATACTTCTTAACAGCCCAACACTTTGCACCATATATTATAGCTGGTCAGACAAAAACTCATAGAGTTTTCCTCTGAGCTTTAAAGGAATACGTTGATCACACAAGACTCCAGACGCACCTCTCCATTATTTTCATAAGTTGCAGACACATCGGTTTTGGATTTTATTTGTCATTGCGTGAGGATTATTGAAAGTATACCAGACTTTTATTTACGGGTCCTTTTGAGATTTTGGTTGTTATTTGGACACATGTGATGCTACAAGTTAGTGGGAGCTTAAAGACGTCTATAGCAAGCAAAAAAAATTTGCTGATCCAATTGTTGTTGAAGTGACTTCCTTGGTAGAGGCTTTTGTGTAGTCATTGGAGCTGCACTTTTATGAAAATTTTGTATAGCCATGGGAATTGCACTTTTATGAGATATTTTGTGCACGCATTGGAACCATAATTCTATGGACTTTTATGTAGTCATTAGGAACTACATTTGGTCGAGTTTTCTATAGTTATTTGGTGCTACATTTCATGGACTATTTTGATGCCTGTTTTTCTCACATGAACTTATGCCATTGATTAGGTACTACTTTGCACTCGTTGGCGTCTGGCTCTACACGGTTCAAAACTGGTGATATCTTTCAAGTTGGTTCTTGTTACTTGAAGCTTGAGCCTTCTGTTAATATGTGTTTACTCCAGCTTAAGGGGGAGTGCTATGAGAGATGCCATAACGTAACACAGTAGGGGGAGTCCCCCTATTGTGGTTTACTTATTGGTTTAGGTCGTCACTTATTAGTGTCCTAGTCTAATATAGTTTCCTATTAAGCTTTAGGCTTAATTAGGTGTCATATTTGAGTAATAACTTCTTTTGTAGTTCTATATCTGTTTAATATAATATAGAACCTAGATTCTATCTTCTAGCCTTGTTCTCCAATTGCTCTATCTTCTTCTCCCTCAATCTCTCTTTCTTCTTCTCTCTACCTGGTATTGGTTACAAATTCTGGGATTCTTTACGACTGATATCTTCAGTAAACAAAATAACTGATATAGATTTACTTCACCACCCAAAATACATGTATAAGTCTATGTGGTGCATTGATAACAGAAGAAAATATAACAGGATATCCTTCCATTTTTTGCTTGCCAATGTTTGTAAGGAATGTAACATTAGGATATTATTATAAAAATAAAAAATTTAAAAAAAAAAACCCGAACATTTGATGTGGGATTGGTTTTTCTGTCTGAACTAGAGCGATAAAGATAATCTTTGACAGCAAGTGGAAGGATTTTCATTCTGATAGTAAAGATGTTATCAACAGCAACAAGAAGCAAAAACCAACCCAACTAAATCGAGTTGGCTAATGGATCCTTGCCTTCCAATTAGCTCTATTTGAAGCTATCCTGGATAGAAGGCCTAAGCCATGTGTATCTTTTCTCACCACTTTTGTAAAGGTTATTTCAAGTCTGCCCATAGCTCTTTTAGTTCTATCAGTCTGAATTTAATCACTCCTCCGTACGAAGGCAGTTAAAGGGCTTGTTGAACATGGCCATGCCAGCTAAATCGACTTTCTTATACAGTCATACCTAATCATTTATTGGAGCTAGTCCCTAACCAGCTTTAATATGATCCTTCTTAGTTTCGCAGCTCATCCATCTCAACATTTTGAATTTCTACTACATTGAGTTTATTTGTTTAATGCTTCATAACAGCCCAACAGTCTACAGCATATGGTCATACTTCTTTCACTGTCATATCTGCAGTTGCCAGATTAGACTCGAGGTTCAAGACTTCGATTTATTTGCATTTAGATTTCAACCCTGGCTGAAAGCCTGAAATGGCTGAAATACACCACAAAAATGGCCAAAATGGCCCCACAATACAAGTCCATTTTGGAAGAAACTGAAACATTGAAGACCCCTCCTTTTGCATGCCACAGTTTTGACATGCTGCTAAAATTTCAACTAAGATCAGGCCATGTTTAATGTCTAAAATTATAGCAGGAAAATAGAAAAGAAGAGTGCTATGATCACAGTAGAAAAACAGTGAGTTTCAACCATTAAGGAAATGTACTGAAATGCAGAAACTTACGTAGCATTCCCAGAAGATATGCCAAAGAAATCTTTTTCTTTATATGTTGCTGAATGGTTTCAAAATTCCTTCAAAAAGAATAACCAATCAGAATCTATGAAATATCAAGATGGAGTGAAGTATGGAAAGACGGGTTTTCACCTGTTAAACAAGTTTTGTGCAAGTTCAATTAATTGCTCCTCTGAGTTAGGAAATATTACTCGATATGCATGGAGAGCTTCTGCAAATTCATGAATGGCAGCCTACACACGAAAAACGAATGACTGAATTATGTTCCTCAATCTGATGAATCAACCATTTCCAGAGAATGGAAACCAAGAAAATAACTAATGCAAGCAACTTCTTTCAAACAATCCATTGCTGTCGAGAGCCATCCAATGCAAGCACAAAGCACGTGTAAGTGTGTAACAGAAAGTTTCATCATGTGGAAAATAGAAGAAGCAGAAAGCTGAAAGTATGCAAATACTCACTAAACATTAACCTTAATGATGTAAACCAAAGAGGTGAAAGTCTGATCATACTGCTGTTAGCAGCACTTTTCTAGGATTTTTTAGGCTTGCGGCAAATGGAATCTAGGGTTTTAGGCTTGCAGCTAGCGCTTAGGGTGTCGGATTGGCTAGGATTGATTGGGAATGAAAGAGGGTTTTGGCCAGAGGTTTTTTCAATTGATTTTCTTTTCTTTCAGTTCTGAATTTTCACAATTTGCTGCTATTCAAAATTTCCAGGTGAAGGATAGGGTTGCACGAGGTTCTGTATGCAGTTCTAGGGTTTCCAGGGATGGAGAGGGGCTGCTATTCACATCCATAGGGTATGAGGGTGTTGAGGAAGGTATTCCTATAGAGATTGAGGTCTTAGAGGAGAGGGATTGATGTTTTCTGGAATTACAGCAATAAAAGAATCCAGAAAACTGCTGCAGGGTTTGGGGAGGAAGAGGAGAATGGGGAAAACTTAGGGCTGGGAATAGGTCGCTTGCTGTTCTTCAAGGATAATGTGAAGAAGAGTTGCTGCTGCTGCAGTTGGAGAAGAATTAATGAAGAAGATGGACTCACAGAGCTGCAGCCTTGGACACGCTACACTAACCTAATCAAGCCTCCTTGGCTATAACTCTCAACTATTTTAATTGATCTCAGAACTGATTTGTTACATTCCAGGGCCTTGAATTTATAGACAAAAATGAAAGAGTCCAAGTAGAACTCGATGCTATGGAGTTTTACTCTAGAAAGACCTAGAACTTTATCTCAAACTCCTACTCAACTAATTACAATTTGAAACAAAAGACTGCTAACAACTACTAGGACTCCTTTAATTAAGGAGAATCCTACTTAAATAAGACTCTCTAAACTATAAGTGGCTAAAATTTAGGAAAATGACAAAAAAATACCCCAACAGGTGTGCTCTAAATTGGCGGCTGTTTATGGCTTCTTTCGGTTTCTATTAGGTGGCTGTCTTTAGTTTACATTACTTAAACCATGGTTTGAGATCTCAGTCTCGGCAAGGATCTCGGTCACTCAAAAAATTGAGAACTTGCGAGATCTCGATTGAGATCTGGTAAAAATTCCCGGTCAACTCGACCCAACTTGAGGCCCATCTCGGCCGAGGTCTCCGTGAGTTTTCTTAAGACCTTGAGTTATGCCTTAAACCTCTTAGAGAACACTCTTATAGATAAGCATCTAATGAAACAAGAAAAAAGAGAGAGCAACTACCATACCCTACCAACCTAATTTATAGGACCATAAATCCTACAATCATGACGTTTGCACCTCCCACAAAAAGTAATACAACAGCTCAATATCACTTACATCCAACACACTGCCAAAGAAAATAAATCAAACAGGGAGGCTATAAAAGAAAATAAAGGAAAGGGCCAAGTGTCACATCCCCCCAGCCGGTACCCTAACTGCAATAACCAGAGGTGCCTCGAAGATCATGTCTCAATAATCCACATAGCACAATAGTATAATGATGAGAAAGAAATAATCATTGTATTAATGTCATTAAAAAAAATAATCAAAGAATGGATCTCAATAGGATCTCAAAACAATATCAAAGTGCGGAAAAATGATACCAATATAATCAGAGTAAACTGAGTATGAGGAAGTAAACTCTAGAGTCAAAATGTGGAAGAATAGTCAACTAAAATATTACAACTGAAAGAATTAAGTCTTAAAACTAATCTAAGTCTTCTATCGGTTCTTCTTTTTCTTCTACTACTTTCACCCTCTTCTCCTTGGGCGTTTATACTTGTAACTGAGGATCCATATCCAGCTTATGCTCCCACCAGCGAACAAGGCGATGGCTTTCATTGTTGATGGGTGTCGTGATAGTATTCCATATTGGTACTCATGTCATACTCATACCACGGGCTACTATCATCTCCCACTGCTTCCTCAGTTGCATCATATAGGGAAGGGTCCTCACAATAGGAGCTTGGGACCTCTTCTTCACCTGTATAATCATCTAAACAAATGTTGTCCTTGAAGGGTGAGCTCAAAAGAACTCAAGAAGTAGTTCAAATACAAATAACACATACAATCACATTCAAGAACAAAGCATGATGCAATATAACATGAGACAATGTGCAAGTATGCTTCTAATTCTAACATATGCTAGTCTCTAATGGCATACACGCACTAGATAGAACACCATACTCCTTTGGCAGTCTCATTCACTCCTTCATGGCTCTTAAGCACGTCTTTTGGGTTCTCCGCGGTAGTTAGGTCAAGGCATCCATCTCATACTATCACCATGGCTAGGGTTTAGGTCACCACTCTCTCACTCCACCATTGGTATGAGTACAGGCACGTGTTAGGGTTATACCTAGCCCAATGCAAGTCATCTACTGAGTCATATCAACCTTAGGGTCGGATACTTCGCTTCCTTACTTTTCGCAATCTATTCTAGTACCTTTCCCCCTAGAGTCATCGTATCCTATGGCTCCAATCAACTTGGACTATGGACTCTTAACCCTATTGGTCATCCATATATAATAAATAGGAAGCTCTCATGTCCTATCATGGGTTGTTTACCAGTCTTGAGCGCCCATGAGCCCAAACTTATTATAATGTGACCCTACTAATGAATGACCCCTACAATGTGATTGTGTCCTCTCACTGGTTGGATACCGGTCTTGAGCCCCCACAATCCCCATTGTTGCCACGGGTCACATGGCCTTAATACCCACGCCGATAGGGTGAGATATAACGGTGTTTCAAACCAAACTCTTCTGGACAATCCCAATCCTAGGTATAACATCCAGTAATCATGGAAAACACCAAGGGGCATCATAGGAATGTGTCCCATACCACCTCCACTGATGTCCCGCAACAGAAACACCCAATTGGCATTCCCCATTCCACAATCACAACCTAGGCAATCACATTACAATATGATTCCAAATATAAAATCATACCATAATCCATTCACATTCCAAGCATTCACATTCTTACAAATATACATAGCATCATATGAAATAACATCTGATATTACAGAGGCATATCAATAAGGATTAAGTTCTAAAACAATAACTTAAAACATGCATTCAATTTCTATTACAATTAAGAATGTAATCTATGTTATATGTAAGTGAACATCCTTACCTTGTTATCGACTTGAATCCTTCGAAGAGTAGACCAAAAGGAAAGTTCAAACTTGCCAAAGAAACCCTAATAATACGATGATTTAATGTTAGGAACAAACCCTAAAGGTTTGAAGATGAAAAGGGGTCAAAACAACGCACTTTGCTGTCACTGTACCCTTTGGTTGCCTGGCTTGGTTGCTCAGGCCTACCAAGCCAATCGACTAAGGCTACTGTGTACGGATAGTAAAACCTAAAATCGATCAGGAACTCATTGTTTGAACTCTAAATAACTCCGAAATTAATTGAGAAACTCCGAAATAATAGTAGGACACTATCTAGTATGATTTAGGCTTAAATCAACGCCAAAGGAATGAAAACCTAATGAGTCCTATATTAGGTTTTATCCGAAATCAAACTGCAAATTCACGAATAGACTAGAGAATAATATAACAAGGTCTGAAAACAACTTAGAATATGGTCTGGCATAGATTGGAAATCAAACTAATCATAAACAAAACAAATCATATAGATTCATGCTAGGCTTTTACCAAAATCACACTGTGAAGTTCACGGAAGGACTAGAGTGAATGGAGATTCACTCTAGAACTAAGGGAATGAAAGAGTAGGTCATTACAGTAGATCTAAACCTTCTTTAAGGTTTCTATAGTAGGTAGAAACAATAGAGAAAGTAGGATTAGAAGAAAGAGAGTGATTGATAACCTTGTAGAAGAAGAATCATTGAGCGGAAAATTTGATACTTGGAAATCTTCCTTCACCTTGGAGAGAGAGCTCCAGAGTGTCTTTAATGTTCTTTAACAGCCTTATGACAAAATGACATGAATTATAACGAAAATTGATTAAATAGGGCTTCGAAAACCGAATTTCCAAAAAGTGTCAATTTTGCCCCAGGACTGGTTGGTCGGCTGGGTTGGTCACTTGGGGAAGACAGGCTGCCAACTTGTACCTTGTCAAAACCACATTTTTTGTCCCCGAAGCCTCTAACTTCCTCTTAGGTCATTTCTCAAGTTATAAAAGGGTCTTACATGGTTGACCTTCCACTTGTGTCATTACTGTACTCTCGATCCATCTACCAACTCCGTCATCATTCTAGTTAGTTCTTCTTCAGAAATCAGATAGGGTTTCTAGCTTAGCATCATCTCCATCTGCTTCCATGGGTTCCAAGTCAAATCCAATAGGTTCAATTTGGATGACCCACATTTGTCTTCTTCTTCCACTCCGGGTTTTCGGACCTACAATATGGATTTTTGGGTTTAGGTTACGTGGGATTTTACACCAAGAATGCATCCTACAAAAAAAAAGGCTAGGATAAATAGAAGCAAATCTGCCTTGTTTGAGACATCATCTCCTTGAGATAGCCTGGACATCTTAGAGTGTTGCCCATAATAGTATGTAACCCATTTGATGAATGGGAAATGCTAGGCATATGACCTGTAAAGAAGATAGGTTACAGAGATAATGCTAGCACCCCAAAGCTTGATTATGCCTATATCTCTACAAATTACTTTATATAGGTTGTACAACACAAATGTAATACGAAAAAACCTGTTAGCGTTAATAGAATGTAAGATTTTCTAATGAAGTCATGACGATGACAATCCCAAAATCATGGTGAGAGATCTCACGAGATCTCACTTTTTTTGGTTAAATGGGACGAGATAGGAGTCGAGTTCCGCGAAATGGGATATCTCGCTATATCTCGACATAGTTCGCCTTAGATCTAACCATATCTCATTGGAACTCTCAATTTTTGTTAGATTTCAACTGGATTTTCACTTGCAACTACTCTTAGCACATCAACAACATCAAAGGAAGATCAATCATTCTCTGCTTGTCATATGAGTTAATGACTTATATAGAACTTCTAATGGTGGTATAATTTTATTATTCCATTCTCGAGACTCGAGATTGTGATACTCAAATGCATGAAATTTTGATGGCATTTAAGTTATTTTATGTATTTGATACACTTGCTTTTCATTTATATGCCTTAAAAGTTCTATATTTCATATTGTATAACCTTTCATTCCCAATCCTACGGCATTAGGTTACGCACTATGGGTAGACTTAGAAATCATACTTAGGGTTGTTTTCTAACAAATCTAAGGCCACGTGTGTTCAAAAGGCCTTAAAAAGGCTAGATATCAAGTTTCAGACCCACCGAGATGGGCCACCGAGTTAACGCAAAAAAATACACATCTCGGTCAAGATCTCGGTTTTTCATGGTGGCCAAAATCTTCTACCATGCCCAAAATAAGCTCCAATCCAATGAACTCAGGTGAATAAACACACAGTTAAATTGAAAAATAATCAATCAAGTCTGAAAAATAGCACTAGACAGGAAGAAAACTTACGTTACTGACAGTAGGGATTCTGGGGTACTGAGGTTGGAGCAAGATATAGAAGGGATCAAATAATAAGGCTGAGGTAAAGAGAGCCTCATTAGTTCACAGAAAAATTAAGCAGCAGCAGGCAATGCAAGTGACAAATTTGCAGATAAGTGGCAACAGCAGGTGAAGGGCACCACAAAAGGGAGCAGGTGGTCCTCCTTAAGGGTAGAACAAAACCTTAAAACCCCACAGTGAATAGATACCAAAAAAGGCACCACTAGGTGCCTGAGTTCTACAGAAGAAAAACAAGGCTTCAGAAAGGATTTGAGTGGTCAAAAACTGGCTTTAAGAGCAGACACTCAGCACCATAAATGGAGTTCTTCACTCAAACCAGGAGTTCGGCCACAGCAACTTGAAGTATCAATGGTTTTTTAAAAGCAGACACAAAGAACAAAGAGAAAGAGAGATCGAAAGAGTGGTGCGTAGGTGTTAAACTTTCTCAATACTGGCTCTCCCAACCAAGGAAAAAATTTCAGTAGAAACTTCAAGCAAAGGCCGAGACTTTTAAGTTTTGACTGAAATTTCGTCAAAACTTAGGACTTTTTTTCCTAAGTTTTGAACTTCAGTTTTGGGCCTTATGTGACCTCCATATGGTCAGGATTCTTGCTCCTACCTAGTATTAGTGTAATAAACGCAATGGAACTACTATTTTACCCAGAAAACCACTAAAAAGTTAACACTCAAGTGTATGCTACCATATGACTAGAACTGAGAACGAGATACCAACTGCATTACAAAATATGACACTACATAGCATGGTTAGAACTTAGAAGTTAGAACCTAACTTATTACTTAAAAGTTACAACAACTTACGAAGTTTCAAACTTTCAAGTTTCAATTACGTAGAGACAAGAAATGAACAAAAGTGCTACATTGCTAGTGTGCTACTGTGCTATGACTAAATCTAATACATGTGTCTCCATATCATCTGCTCCCCATACCAAGCACAATACATATCCCATGACATATGCTGCACACAGTTGTCGAGGTAGTCGATAAATGCAGCTCTATATGTCACCTCATCCACATGGCTAAGATATTCTGATGGGGGGGAACTCCAGAAAAGATAACATAAGTCCTAATGGAAGTGTCAAAAACTTTTAAAAAAATTCGAAACAAGGCGAAATCTAGAGAAATGAAATGGGGAAACCAAAGAAAAACACGAAACTGTGGTGCTTTCCGTTTGAAAAAGGTGACTTTATAAATCATGAAAGTATCATTTCGGCTGAAATATGATGGAACCGAAATTTTGGCATGTTTCGGCCGAAATTTAGGGGCGTATCAATTGAAATTTTGTACTTAAGGGAAATTTTGTGCATTTTGTTTCCTTTTCAAATTTTGCGGATATTTCGGTTGAAATTTCGCCAATTTCACCAATTTTCCATGTTCCCAACCATGGCCATCTGAGCTGTTGAACAGGGAACATCCTCCCAAGGTCAAGTGCAAGGTTGGCCTCAAAAATCAATTAATTGATTCACTGTCAAACTCTTAAAAAGGCTGCCTATTTAATGACTTGGGTTAAGTCACAAAAATTGAAGGTAAAGTAATAGCAACTAGTAAAACTTAGCAACTCATAACAATACTAACCCTGAAAAAAGAAATTACAAAAGGTTTTATAATCCAGCCTTCTAAACATGCAAGATTAATTTTATGTTTGACTCGAATTCTTGTACCCAACTTTGAAGACTGACTTACAATGATATATTATGGTAAGTCGTAAACCACAGAATTACCCATTTTCTTAGACCTGTGATGGATGAAGAGGGTTTGGGCCTACCTGTCTATCCAATGGGTCGACCCATTAATCCAATGTAACTTTATATATGTCTACCTCACTGTTTCGACTTACGTTTTTGGGTGAGTCTATTAGCAGTTATGGGTGTTATTGAGAAATCTTCATTGTGACTTCTTCCATACTTAGTGAAAGTCTTCTTCACCCATGGACATTGTTTCGGCATGTGAACCACATAAAATATCTGTGTTGCCTTGATTTGTTTCCTTTTTGCTGTGGTCAAAGACCAGCATTGTCAAAATCATGTGCATCACCTTATGTTTTCTGTAAGCCCTTTATGGTTTGCACGATGGTTGGCTTGACCTGATCTAATTCTGGTCCAATAAATTTAGTAGGGTGGTGATAGTTTTATTTTTTATTTTTTGGTCGTCATCAACCAATCGAAGCGATTAGGGCCCACAAGCCAAAGAGCGAGGAGGAAAGGTGTGATAGGGGTGGAAGTTTGACCTCCTTGGACTTATTGCCTCTACATAGGAGGCTGTGACACTTATTAGTAACAGCATATTGGTCTTTCCTGCTTCTTGCTTTGATATACATCATGATAGTTGATACAAATCTAGGGCAAATTTGAGAAGATAAATTGTGGTGTGATGACCTAAACACAAAGCATATATTGATTGAACATGCTAAGAGGTTATGATACTTTGAAAAAACTAACAGAAAAGTCATATTCACAGTTGAGGCAATCTTGACAAGACACATCAACCACCTGGAACTATAGTTATAAAGGTGTCCAGGTGCATTTGTTGCCAAGGTAGGTGCCTCAATCGCTTGGTTGCATTGTTGGTTTTGCCTTGTGACGTCACTTTGTCATGAATGCTTCTGATCCATGGTTGGGGCACCTCTTAGGCAATTAGGTGATAAACCGGTGCCTAGGCGGCATTCGGCAATACGGCAACCAAAGCGGTTAAGGCAAAATTTTTCAATACAACTACTTTAAAACTGATAAATTTCTATTATAGCCAAATAAACATTCAAGAATCATAAATATGAAAGATCATCCAAAACAAAAAAAACACCAACATAAGTTCATCTCATCAAGCATCATAACATATGACTGCGAATCAAAATTTGATATCTCCCTTTTTTAGCACTTTTTTAACTCAATACGATAAATTAATAGATCATATTATTCTGAATTCCAAATAATTCTCCATTTAATGATTCATTGATTCCCGAATCCGAAATGAATAACTATGAAATTCATATATGGCTTTGTAAAATAAAATTTGGTGTTTAAAAAAGAATTTTTTTTTTTTTTAAAATTATGTAGTAAAGCGACCACAACGGATGGGGCATCGCCTAGGCAATTAGGCGATAAAGCAGTTGGAGCTTATTTGGGACTGTCACCTTCATTAGCCCACCTATCAGCAGTAGAAGTTTGTGACTAGAGCCAAAATATTTTTGGAACTTATATAAATTATGAGAATGCCAAAACACCCTTTAGGTCAAAAAAGAAGCAAGCAGAATGTCAGTATTTTCTAGAACTCCGGATGCACTTTGTCCAAATAGCATTTCACGTTAAAAATGAGATTGGTGACCTTTTTTTCTCCTCTTTTTTTTTTTTTTTTTTGGAGGGGGGTGTTTGGGGGGTTGTCAGGTTTCTTTATGACATGGACACACCCAAATGTCCTATCAATCACTTGCCAAATTGAGAACTTAAAAGTTCACCAACCATGGGAGACATCATCAGCTACCTCAAATTTTCTAACCTTTTGACTGAAGTCAATTAGAGCAAAAACCATAAAATGCGAGACATAATGCTCCTCAGAGAACTTATTGAAAATGAAATCCTCTAAGAGATGGTTCCCTTTTCTCAATAAATGAAATTCACTATACATGAAAAAGGGAAAAGCAAATGGCAGCTGATGATTAGATGTGAGAACGGCAGAAGCAAGCCGTCAATTCAACCTTACTAACCAATTGAAGATTGAAGAACATCCATATAAGAAATGTACACAAACCTCTATACAGGAGTTTTTTTTTTTTTTTTTTTTTAACATACAACTTTAACTTCCTTGCATGATACAAGGAAAAGGACAGGAGACTATGGTACCTTTTTTGTGCTGGCCTCAAGAGGCATAGATGGATTTGGATCTGAAAATTTTCTTAGTTGAGAAGATTCATCAGAATCCCATGAAACCATCTCCACTTCCCTAGATTCAAGATGAAGATCTTCAAGAAAATGTTGCAATGTCTGAAGTAGCTTCTCCTTCAAGCTATCTACCTGTCAACAATGAAAAACCAGGCATCACAAACCAATATTCGGAATAACTAAAAAATCAAAGGTTCAGAAAATAAACTCAACGACGCAAATCTAAAAAAGGTTGAAGAAAATCTGAGAGTTAAACATAGTTAGAAACTATTGATAGAAGGAGAGAAACGTCCTTCTCAATCTAGCGCTAGCACTCAAGAGGGATTATACCTCTCCTATTTGAACTAGGATTCCACTCCTATTTGTATTGGAGTCTTGGATCCTTCATTTATTTTCTACTTCGTTTTTATTTCCTGATTCAGTTCTAGATTGCTTATCTATTCCTTCTTGTATTTATATTTCTTTTACCATTCAAAACTAGGACTTGTCAAATATTAAACCATAAATTCCCCATTGGAAGCTATCAATAAACTCACACTCTCTGAGCATTCAACTGTAATCTTTATTCTTTACTACATGGTATCAGAGCTTATAGCTCAAAAAATTCTCTTGGCTGTGTCCAAGAAATTCTGTTCAAATTACAGCTGATAAGTCATGAATCATGGAACCCTTTTTTCCCCTCCCAATTGCAAGGTCTCGCATTATTCTCCTTACAGCTGCTGCTATTCTCAACAGTTGGAAGTTACCCCAGGCATGGTTTGGTAAGATTCCAAAGCAATGGTGTTAGTAGGATATAAGTAGATTAATGCATATCACAACCTGTTCATCAAAAGGACAGGTATCCAAGTTACCATTTTAGTTGTCTATGACTCTATGTTGACGATATAGTTGTGACCATGGTGGGAGATCTCGCGAGATATCTCGCTATTTATGAATAGCGAGACGAGATCTCAAGCGAGATCTAAGAGATGGCAGATCTCGCGAGATCTCGCCAACGGCCACTTTTTGGCTGCCTTAGGGGCTTTTAAAGCCCCTGTCTCGCTCGAGAGAGGCATATCTCGCCTCTCTCTCTCTCTCCTCTATCTCGCTAGAAGCCCAAAATTGGCCGGAAAACTCGATTTTTGGCCGGAATTTGTTGGGGATTCAACATAGCAACATCATCTACTCATCTACAACAACAAATTCAAGCATATTTCAAGTGATTCAAGCCTATTTCAAGTGTTCTTCAAGAAATGTAAGATTTTCCCCCAAATTTGAATTTTTTCAAATACAAGGTTCTACAATGGTTGTATGAGTGTGGTATAAATATATGTTGATGATCAAGCTTTGATCTACACTTTCATGAAAAAAAATTTAATTTTCTGTTATTATATTTTTTTTTTTAATTTTTCGTATTTAAAATATATATTATCTAAAAAATTAAAATTAAAGATTATACATAAATACTTATGATGAATGTGATTATTATTTATGTTAAACTACATTTAGAGGGCTAAACCATGTATAATATCTGATTATCATGCTTGCTGATTTATTATTTTTATTTAAATAATTAAATAAAATAATGATTTTATAAAAATTATCTTTTTTTAAGATCTTATATTATGAGTTTATTTAAAAATACAAACATGTCTTATTGAGCTTGTATATATGTTATTAACAGTGTGTTTTGTTGTTTTATAAATTATTTTACATAAAATAATTATAAAAATATATGTTTTAAATTTATCTTTTTTATTTATGTGCTCTATTATGTGTTTTTTCCTGTTGTTGGAGCACGATATATGTTATCTGCGTGTGTGGTTGTTTTAAATTGGTTTTCTGTTTTTGTATCTTTTCTATGATTATTTGGGCTTGTTGTTTGACTTTCGTGCTTTGAATCTTTGGCAACTGTGGGGTGGCGGCCCGGTGGGGCTCGGGCTTGCTTGGCCTGGGGATCCCCGTCGCGAAGAATCCCGAGCGTTTGCCTCGCTTTGCGGTGGTTCCCGTTGCCATTTGGCGGTGGTTCGTGTTCCAGTGTCCGGCCTTGAAGTGCAAAAGCAATTGCAGCAACTTTAAGGGGAGGGAAACAAAGAAAGGACGAGATGGCACAAAAGCAAAGGGAATTTGAGGATACAGTGCTATCTAGACATATTCTTGACGTTGATGAGGAGTCAAGTGACGATGAAGAGAGGAGGAGGGTTATGGGTGTTGAGTCACGAGCCGAATGGAGACAGATGAAGGCTGCAATGGAAGCTAACAGACAGTCTGTACATGCTGAGAGTGTGAGGCAATATGAACAGACAAGGGGAGCAGGTGGTTCGGGGTCAGGGGCATCCATGCCACCTAGACATAGTTTTCAGGGAACTGAGACTGAGAGGACTGAAAGGAGGAGGAAGACTAGACATTATGATTCCACATTTGACCAAGACCCCTCCCTCTTCAACCAACAAGACATCTATCAAAGAAACATTCCATATATGTTTGCTGGAGGTAGAGAAGGCAGTAGGGAGGAGGAAGCTAGGTTGGCAATCAGCAAATTCTTGCTCTTCAACAACATTGCAGCCAATGTAGTGAAAACACCATACTATCAAGGGATGATCAATGCAGTCGCTAGGGCAAGTGTAGGGGTTAAAGGCCCAAGTGCTTGGGAAGTAATGAATAAATATTTACCCAAGGTAAAGCAGGAGGTGGATGAATACATTGGTTCATTAAAGGAAAAGTGGAGTACATATGGTGTTACTGTGATGGCTGATGGATGGACTGGTCCTACTAGACAGTCCATCATTAATTTCATGGCAAGTTGCAATGGAAAGACAACCTTCCTTAAGTCAGTGGATGCCTCAGATAAGATCAAAGATGCTAACTACCTTTACAAGCTTCTTAGGGAGGTGGTCTTCGAGGTAGGGCCAAAGAATGTTGTCCAAATTGTCACAGATAATGGTGCTAACTTCAAAAAAGCTGGAGAAATGTTGATGAGGAAGTAGAGCAGCAGGATCCACCTCTTTTGGACACCATGTGCAGCTCATTCGATTGATCTTATGTTAAAGGACTTGGGGAACAGAAAGTCAATCAATATTGTGGTTGAGAGGGCTAGAAGGGTTAGTAATTTTATTTATAACCATGGTTATGTGCTGAAGATGATGAGGAACCACTGTAAGGGTGATCTAGTCAGACCTGGATTGGCTAGATTCGCCACCAACTATGTAGCTCTAAAAAGCTTCCAGAAGAAAGTGGTGGGTCTTCGGCACATGTTTGCAAGTGAGGAGTGGTTTGGTTGGCGTGGATCTAGCTATCCTGATGCAGTACTAGCCCAACAAACCATTGCTGATGATTCATTTTGGAGGCAGCTGAATGGGACACTGGGCATTATAGAGCCTATTGTGTTTGTTTTAAGGATGGTGGATTCGGAGAAGAAGCCCACAATGCCCCACATATATGCTGCCCTCCAGCAAATGAAAGAGTTGGTTAGAGCTGCTGCCCCTAGCTCCTTCAAATCCTACGAGAGGATCATCGATAATAGATGGGAGATGCACTTGATGCATCCTTTGCACTTGGCTGGTGAGTCACTTTTAAGTCTTTAAGTTTTTGTTGTATACTTTAATTTACATTCTTTATTTGTTATAACTTATAATTTATAAACAAGTAAACAACCAAATCACTAAGTCACTAACCAAATTTTTTATTTCCACAATGCAAGCTTACTACCTCAACCCAAAGTACCATTACAAGAAAGATATGGGGCTTGATGTAAAGTTGATGACTATGGTGCAAGAGGTGGTGGAGAAGCTTGCAAATCTCGTCATGCAAGGGACAATTAATGGAGAGGTGAGAACTTATTCAATTGTTTCTTCAACTTCTTGCATTAGTGCATTAAGCATATACATAATACAATAATTGAAGAATTGGTGTACAGATCAAGGAGTTCAAGGATGCCTCTGGGAGTTTTGGAAAGCCTTCTGCAGTTGCAACTAGGCAAAAAACTGATCCTGGTAAATAGTCCACTACTCTATAAGTTATTAAGTCTATAAGTCTATAGACTATAACTCTATAAATGATAACTGATAAGTTATATAAATATAAAGATTTACTTGCCAAATGCATTCTTATTTTTTGTTATGCAGCTGACTAGTGGGTGCTATATGGAACTAGTGCGCCAAATCTCAGGGACATAGCAATTAAAGTACTCTCACAAACTTGCTCATCCTCTGGTTGCGAGAGGAACTGGAGCACCTTCTCGCTCATCCATAGTAAGGTACGGAACAGATTGGGGAGTAAGAGGCTCAAGGACTTAGTGTATGTGCATTACAACATGAGATTGAGAGTAGGGCACATACAAGATGATATAGATGACGACAATCGTGAACCGATTAAGTTGATTGATGTATTCCACAAGCCCCCCGCAGAAGATGAGGAAGATGATGTCATATATCAGTGGGTTAAGGATCGAGGTGGCCCAGTGCTGGATGGGACAAGAGGGCAGTCGGATCCTACCATTGTTGCTTCTATGGGCCCAGATGCTGTGGCTGAGCACGTATCTTCTGATGAGGGTCGGCATGCCGGCTACATCGAAGGACGACCAACCTACTACCATTTGAGGAGCCACCTAGTCGACTTGAAACAACTGAGGTGACAACTAGTAGTGGGGATTCAGATGATGCCGATGATACCAGAGGGCCAAGTGGCCCAAGTCAGCCATCAAGTTCAAGTCATGGAGGCAATCGGCTGGGTCGTGTTTCTGGTGGAAGTCAGCATCAACAAAGGGAGTCACCTCCACCAGGTCCGAGTCATCCGACACATGCGACCCACAGTTCCCCTATCTCTCGGACTTATGCTAGGAGTAGGAAGAGCAGATCAAACCAAGGGCAGGGGCAACCGAATGATGATGCGAGCATGCATGATCTTGAATTCAACATGGGAAGCATGAGCCTAGATCATGGTCAGAGTGATTCACAATAGCAGAGTTTGGACAGTTGGCAGTCATCGGGGTACCAATACGGGGATCACAGCGCCGGGTCAAATTACAATGGGTATTCTTCTTATGGAGGTCATACTATTCCTCAAGACCTTGCACCTGGAGAGTACACATATGGGAGTGAAGGTGGGTTGTTAACTGAGTGGTTTAAAAACCCCTACCCAGATACTCAACAACAATATGAACAACAACAACAACAACAATGGCTCTTTCACCCACCCACGATTGACGGTTATCTCAGAGTGCTATTCCTCCAGTTTTCTGACATGGAGACATATCAGTTCCATATAAACCGATATGTGACATACTTGAGTGATGGATTGACTTGGGAGTCATATGTGGCCACCGTTCAGAATCAATTGATGCAGAATGTTGAGTGATACTCATACTCTTAGTCTTAGTCTTGTAAGTTGTAATTTTGAGTTTTGACATTCTTAGTCTTAGACTCTTAGTCTTGTAAGTTGTAAGTTGTAAGTTTTAATCTTCTTAATTCTTATGGTTGTAAAATTTTGAAGACATTTAAGTATTTAACAATTTATTACTTTGAATCTTTGATAGTTTGAACTTTGATCACTTGTTGACTTGAATACTTGATGTGTAATGTTATTGTATTTGATACTTGATAGTTGATAGTTGATAAATGATAACTCATTAACTTGAATTACTTGATATCTTTACATTACAATATTACATGTTGTCTTTGTCTCTCTGACTCTCTAAGACTCTAAGTCTCTAACCTTGCATTTCACGAATTTCGGTTTTACACATAGGGTTGACTTAGGAGACATAGTTAGGGTTATTTTCTCACAAATCTAAGGCCACCAATGTGTTCAAAAGGCCTTAAATAGGCTAAATACCAAGTTTCAGCCCAACCAAAGCCCTAAAACCCACCGTGATGGGCCACCGAGACGACCGCCATTTTTTTGGTAGATCTCGACCGAGATCTCGCTTTTCTTGAGTGGCAAGATCTCCCACCATGGTTGTGACAGCCAATGATGGTGAAAAAATACAGAAGTTGAAAAAAATCTAAAAGCATGAGTTTAAAATAAGGATCTAGGAAAACTAAGATACTTTCTAGGGATTGAAGTTGCTCATCGAGCTAAAGGCTTATTTCTATCCCAAGGAAAGTATGTCCTCGACTTCCTATCTGAATTAGACTTACTGGTTTTCATCTTAGTGATACTCATCCAGCTTGACTCAAGGACAAAGATGGGGAACCTGTTGATATAGGATGCTATCAGCGACTAGTGGGAATATCTCAAACAAGGTCTGGCAGTGCTGCTGCAATCAGTAGTGTGAGTCAATTCATACACAATCTGCATTCCAATCACCTTCTGCCGTCTACTGAATTCTTTACCATCTAAAATCAGCTCCAAACAAAGGTGTTCTCCTATCCCCACATGATCAATTCTGTAATGAAGCCTACACTGATGCAGACTTGAGCGGTTCACATGATTGGAAGTCCACCTTAGGATACTGTACTTCTGTTGGCAGGAATCTGGTTACTTGGTGAAGCAAGAAGCAAAATGTTGTTGTAAGATCTAGTGCTGAAGCAGAATTTTGCGCTATGGCGCAAGGGATTTTTGAATTATTAAGGTTACATGGTTTACTAATAGATCTGGTGTGCCAATGCCCCATCCTATGATGCTCTATTGTGACAAAATAAACAACTATAAGCATTGCCCACAATCTAGTATAACATGAAAGGACAAAGCATTTGGAGATTGACATGCATTTCATAAAAGAGAAGTTGGAAAGTGGCATAAGCTGTATGCCCTTTTGTAAGTCTGATGATCAAGTAGCAGATGTGTCCACCAAAGGGTTACCTAGATGAGTATTCCATCCATTTTTAACCAAGTTTGGGAACATGTGATATCTACGCCCCAACATGTGGGAGAGTGTTGAGATTAGGACAAAAACTCCGACTCGATCTAATGCTAGTGCTAAGATTGAGAGGGACCATCCCTCTCCTATTGGTACTAGGGTTCCACTCCTATTCACTATTGGAGTCTTGAATTCCTTCCTTTCTACTTTGTTTTTATTTCCTATTTTAGTTCTCGATTAGTTTAGCACTAGGATTAAGAGGGATCATCCGTCTCCTATTTGCACTAGGATTCCGCATCTATTTCGCATTGGAGTCTAGGATTCCTTCCTTTATTTATTTTCTGCTTTGAATTTATTTCCTATTTCAGTTGTAGATTGGTTTTCCATTCCTTCTTGCATTTATATTTCTTTTCCTACTCAAAGTAGGACATGCTCAAATTGCAAAGTATTAACTTTCCCCACTGGGGGCTTATCAATGAACTCGACACTGGTTTTCCATTCCTTCTTGTATTTATATTTCTTTTCCTACTCAAAGTGGGACATGCTTAAATTGCAAACTATTAACTTTCCCCACTGGGGGCTTATCAATGAACTCAACATTTTCTGAGCATTCAACTGTCATCTTTACCACAGGAAACATAGTCTTATAAGGTTAACTAGAAGATAACTGCCACAGCAGCTTGGTCATCTAGGCTGGCGCTTGGTCGCAACAGTTACTTTGCATCCAAGCCCCTTCAATATCTTGGTTCACCTAGATGCCATGACAACTATTATGTCTACTGTTGTTTCAATACAACAACAGAGAATAAAAACTATGCCTTATCCCAGAAAAATAGGGTCAGCTCTAAGACTGCAGTTCCAATTAAAATTGAAAAACTAGCAGGATCATCTCGCCTTCAAATATATTCAAGAGTATCATGTCCACAATTGTTGATAACTTGATATATCTACTTTTGTATGAGTAATTCATGGTGCTTTGGTGAGTTCTCACAGCATGACTAGCACAGACACTGAACAACCCACTAAAAACCAGCTGAACATACAACATGAAAAAAAGTACGAGTACAAACCGGGAAGTCCAACTGCTTAAGAAGAACTACAGCCTCTGCTCTTGCTTCTAAAGGTTCAGAATCTGAAAATATCTTTTCCTGAAAACATTAAGTTTGGATTCAGATTCCAGGCAAAATAAAAAATATGACAAAGAAGAACAGATAAAAAGTGATATATAATCCCAATCTTGCAATTTATTTTGTGCAAAAAAATAAATAAACAGATATATCTGACTTTGCCAAATTAGTTTCCTGATGGATAACTGGAAAAATTCACCACCTACTAAATTCAACCTAAAAGGACTTCATGGAAAGGATAAGACATCTGTAGTGCAGAGAATAAAAAAGTAATAAAAGAAAAAAAGAAAGCAGCAGTCATCATCAAAAATGCTTTACTTGAACTCTACTCTGTCTTGCTATCCCAAGAGAGGGGCATTAAATATGGTTGATAGCCTTACAAAGAAGTCCTAGAAGGACAGGACTTGGGAAAGAAGAAATAAAAACTGATTATCGCTCCTCATGCATGGAGCACAATAAGACCAATAAAACCGCAACAACAAATAGAAAGACATCTAATTACTCTTAAAACAACTCTAAAAGAAATAATCCTCCTCTAATCATTGAGGCCTTTAAAGATTAAAAACTTTAAACAAATAAAATTACCCTCGTGTCCTTACAACATAAATTGGAATAAGATTACAATCAAAATGAAGCATATTGAACCAAAAAATAAACTATTTTCATGGGTGGGTTCTGGACCCCCAGATAAGGCCCTTTGCCACTTAGACCTATGGGATAAAAGGCCCATAACCTATATATGCCCACCCTAAATTGGTGCTTGATATGCATCACATTTCTTAACAAGCTTGGCAACAAATGTGTCCAGATTCTGCCATGAAATTACCACTACTTGGATACATCAACAATGAAATAATTAAGTTACCATTGTCATTATCATCATCGTCATTACTGTGTCCATAAGGTAATTTTAATGATTTAAATTGATAAAATTGGAACAGGGATACAGATGCATACATGTGATTCTCCCCAGACCCATGCGTTGGTACGGCCAGTGTTAAAAATGTGAAACTAAGTACTTTTTTTCATCTAAATGTTCTGATGTTGATCGCACACATATAACATAAGTGTCACAAAGTGATGACATGGTGATGCAGATCTGGCACCAAAGAAAGCCTTTCTTCATAGAAATTAACCTAGAGTTTATAGGTTTATGGGTTGGGCCTTTATTGGATGGGTACCCCTTGTAATCGGCCAACTTAATGGACTTCAAAAATGGGTTCATAGGTTGAGTACGATATTCCAAACTTAATTTATCAATTAATCCAATTCAATTCTTTTTCCATTTAATTTATGTAATTAAGTAGGAGTTTTAGTTGATATAAAAGTCCATTAAAAAAGGAAAATGGAGGCTATTTATTTGTTTTAGAACTTCTTCAAAGAAGGTGGGATGGTAGTTAGGACTAGGTAGGATATCATTTTAGAGTTAATTTAGGACTCATATTTCTATCTTCAGTCCAGAAAGGACTCTACTGTATGGCTGTTAGCCATTTTATAAATACCCCATTGAGGGAAGAACAAAGTAGACAGAGATGAATTAACTAAAAGAATTCCGATTTAGAGCAAATCATGAGATTTGTTTGTGGGTTAGAAGCTGACCAGGGACCTCTTCTTCCTCCTTAGGTCTGCTGGGCAGCCTCCCCATTGACAGCCAAGCAAGCCCGAACTTGGGCAGGAGTCCATCACCTTCACCAAGATATGTTAAGCAATCTTCCATCAGTTCACCAAGCAGGTCAGGGCCATAGGCAGAGAATCTCCATCCTCCATTCTTCCCAAGATCTTGGACCTTTCTCTTATCCCTTCTTCTCCAACTTTTGGTTTCAAATCTAGGTTAAACCTCCACTGAACCTGCAGCTGCAGATTTGATGACCTAAAGACTACCAGTTGAAAGTCCTCCTTTAGGGCAACACAGTCCTTATATCTTCCCTCTAATACCTTAAATTTCAGCCCCCATCCGAATCCTAGAAGACCACTGACCTTGGACTCCTATATGCCCTCAACAATCCCTATTTTTTAGGAGTACAGTATAAGGCCTACAGTGCCATTTGAAAATAAATGAGATTTGGTTATCTCTTAAGAGGAACCTGCTGTACTTCTACCCTGCTTGGACACCCAATCATAGGGCTGCATTACATGGATTCTGTTGGGGCAAGATGAAATATTTGCCCAAGTGTGTATCAGAGCTTGCTACAATCCTTCAATCCTCCAAAAGATAGAAAAACAGTGTCAGGTTTAAGTTAGATGTTCTAATCAATATATGTTGAGAGGGACTGAGGGAGGTTACTCTTAATAGCACAATGAGGTCTTATTTTGTACCGTAAGATATTATTTACCTTCTCAATGGGTGTTTCAATTTCTTTTCTTTCTTAGTTTTTCTTACTTTCCCTTTTCTGCATGTACTAATAACTGATTTGACCATGGGCAATGGCCATAATTTGCCACAAATACCTTAATTACTGAAACTAGCCTTTTGGGTTCTACCACTGCATCTCAATATCCTCATCTTGGGTATACATGATGACATTAACATATTATATGAAAAGCTGAGGTAGAAGACAAAGTAATAAGGCTAGCGAGAAATCTTAGAATAATCAGTGAATGCAACAACAAGAAGATGGCAAGTCACAAGAGATGGTGACTGTGCAAAGGACATCAATGACTGCACCACCTGTGAGGAGTGGCACGGTGCAAGTTGAACTGTTAAATATATCAGAAGAAAGGATAAGGAAGTAGACTTGGGTCAAAATTATGAGAAAGGTGAGAGTGTGACCACACATCCCAGTTGTCAGAGCACTGCCTAGAAGCCACCAAGGTGACTGGTCACTATAACATCCAAGATGACAGACAGAAAATGGGGGGGGGGGGGGAGAAAGACAACAATGAAGAAATGGGGGGAACTGTAAGGAAAAAGAGAGGTAATGGGGAGAAAACCAGAAAATTGAAAAATAGAAAGAAAATCGGAAGTAGAGCTGTCCAGCCTGATCTGCTTCTGGAAATCCAGTAGCCAATGCCAAAGCAACCAACACTGCCACCTCTGCCAGGGGGAAGGAGGTATAAACCAGGAACTTGTGCTACACTGCTACAACCACCAACTCTTCTTCTGTTGACCACCAGCAGGAGGTACAGATCAAATGAGTTTCACTCATCAGGAGTATAGTTAAAAGAACAAAATTTTAATTTTATGTCCCCTCATATATACAACTAAAACAAATACAAATTCATATTACGTTAGCCCTTCCTTGAATACTTATAAAGGAAAGAAAATTCATATTTTACCTATAAAACCCCCCTTGGTATATGCACATGTTAGTCACCTAGGCACCTGGCCACCACCTAGGTTCACGTTGGCATCATGACAACCATGCTGGTAATAATTAAATGACAATATGGTCCAACACTCCGAATAGTCAAGTGGTGGAACAGGTTGCATAACTGACCCAAATAGCAATTAGCAAGGTTGAGACTCGGTTGAGATGACTATTTCATTGAGTAAGATTAAAACACAGTACTAAAGTCGCTGCTGTTAAGCATTTTTAAAAATGCCATTGATGTGTCCCAGCGCTAATCAAGCCATATGTGGAACAAAAAGATGTGACCAGTTAGATATTTAGATGGTGTCTAACAACCAAAGGTTTCAAGAAACTTGTATGACCTTGGCACTTGTGAAATTAATAATTAAACAGAAAAGTATATTTTCCCCTGGACGAGTATCCATACAATCTCTATGTCTACCTGGGAAGCAAAAGGCAGTGTACCTTAAGATTTTTTATAATAATGGCCATTGCTTCTTCAGATGCTCTCTTACAATCCTGAAATGATGAGTCTCCATATACCTAGCGAATTAGAGTTTTAAAAGCCAAGAACTTTAATATCAGCATTTCAACTCAATCAAGAAATAGAAAAATAAATAACCAAAGGGGAAATGGGAAAATGAGAGAAGGATTCATTGCAAAAGACAAGATATTTACCTTAAAAATTGGCATGGCTCCAGTAAAAAACTTCACTGCATCTGCATAAGCTTCTGATTTGATACACTTTCCAAGTCGTGTAGGAAGATCATATATGAACTGCTCTTTTCCACAAAAGATGAAATCTGTGGTAAGTCATACATGTTGAATGCACAATAACTTACATAAAAAGTCATACATGAGAAAAATGGGAATTTTTTGGCCTTCACAACATAGTACTGCAATTTAAATCATGAAAATACTCAAATTCAGAAACCTCTAGGACAAGAAACAAAAAACCTTTTTTCATGATAATTTCAGAGCATTACAAAATACTTCAGTAAGTAGAAGCGGCTAAACATTTACGGTAACACCAGACTATTATGAAATGCTTCAGGTGGCAGGAATAGAAAAACATTGACACATGATCTCACATGGTTTTGTACTAGTTCAAAAGACATAACAGTCACCGCAGCGACCAAAGAAAATAAAAAGAGAAGAATTTCAATTTTATACCTGAACTTTACGGAGAAGATTCCTAGTACGGTGCAATTTCTCGATATGTTCTCTCTTTTCAAAAAGAGATGTATTAACCCCATCACTTCTGGATTGGACAGACATAATCTGAAGATATAAGTCAGGAAAAATTATGCCCAGTTACGCCTTTACCTAAATCATTTAGGAAAAAAAAAAAGTGAAACAGAAACTATGTAACCACCTTCTCAAGGAGTTGCTCCATGTTCACCTCCATACCTACAATATTATTGTTCATTCTGCAATGACAAAATACACATTAATATACTAGAAAACTACCTATGTCGAGTACAGATGTACAATAACATATCCTAACAATCTGATTATCACAAAAAAGTTGAATATCTAATTACAAATGAAGCAAATAGTGGAGTGCACAACCCACCCAATAGTTCCATTCACTTGTATGTGGTCTTAGATAACAACCTAAAAAAAGCAAAGAAAGTTTGTAACTGATATCCCAGCAGATGGTGATGCAGTTAAGAATGTCAAGCAATTTGGCTTTGGAATACTTTATTTTGGCCCATGGGTGGGTACCATAGACAGTAGGCTTCTTATTTATGGGTTTATTGATGCAACGGCATAATTGATATGCCCATAAAGTAACAGTAATGCTAGCATAAGGATTAGTATTTAAAGTCGGTGCTTTGAGTCAAGAGTAGGATACTTAATAGTTGATGGAATTCTATTTTGATTTTATTTATGTTAGTAAGTCTTTTAAAGTGATAAGGAGTCCTTTTTTAAGTCAGGTTAGGAACTTTAGAAAGTCTATTTTTATGTAACAAGTCCTTTAACTAGAAATGGTTTAATTTAATAGCATGACTCTTTTATAAGAGTTTTGGTGTTGTTTGGCAGTGGATACAAGATTGCTCTTCCAACTCTGATTTTTTTCTCTTCCCTTCTTCTCTTCTTCTCTTTTCTTTCCCAAGAGCTCCTTCTAAATCTTCTAATCAAACCCTCCTCCTCCTCCTTCTAACCTTATAAATTTCCCAAGCCTAAATTCCTTTTTTATCCTTTCTATTTCCGTACTCCCCAAATAACCCAAACTTAGAACTTAGCTCTACACCAATCTAACCATCAAAACCATCCCAAACTTTAGGGATCAACCCCATATATCATTCCCTAAGTCACCTACAAGTTTTATCCCCTTTTAACCACTATAACCTACTTTGTAACCCCAATCAACTACCCTAAAATCCTAACCCCAACTTTCTAAATTGAGATCCTAGAAGACTGCCCCCTAATGGATCCTATTCAATCTAGAGGTACCTCAGATGGCCTTCCCAATCAGATCTAGAGATGTGAATTTGGTACCCATCTATGAAGATTGTGTGCTAGCCAAACATGAGAAATACAAGCACCCTTAAACCAACTTTCCAACAGTATCTCCTTCATTTATTGATAAAGGAGAACTTCACCTCTCTTCAAAATCTAACAACCATAATTATTCTACAGTGAAAGCAACCCAAGAAAGATGTCTAATTCTTGAGTATGATTACCAGCTTTTTAATTTTCACAATCATTAATTCACTCATCTCTTGCTTGACTGATAAGAAGGGTGAGGACCTTGTTCTTGAGAGCTAAACTCCTAGGGTTCAAAGACCCTGTTGAAAGAGCTTAAACACCATTATCCCCTTTACCTTTTATTATCTTATTTTACCTTCTCCTGTCCATGTTTGAAGGTTGCACTATGGTAGCTAGAGATTTGCCGCTATGAGATCAGAAGGAATAGGGCTGCTGCTGCTGCTGCTGCTGCTGCTGCAGGTGGAAAGTGATTGAACATATACACCATTACATGCTACTCTCGAAGGCCTGCAAACTCAGTTTACTTCATTTGCTCACTCCCAAGGGACCTGTTACAAGCTAGCTGCAGCTCTTCCAAGTGAACCAGCCCAGATCTTGCAATCCATCCATTAAAAATGAATCAGATTTTGCTGTAGTACTTCTACTGGTGGCTAGACAACGACAGCACTAGATCAAATTTTTACAGTCTAGTTTGGTCATACATCTTAGATTTCTAATTTGTCCTAGTTTCTGATTTTACTGAGAAGTGGGGTAAATGGGGCTAAATAATCCTTGATACTAGCTTTAAATTAATTTTATCACCACTTTTGAAATTTATCCAGGTGAGACCCTTTTCTCCCCACCACTTCTTGAGTGTCTACGAGTTGTGACATCTTGATTTGCATCAAGTAGGAGTCTTCATAGTCAAATCCACATCTAAGACAGCTTTTTTTAAAACAAGATAAAGGAATTTGAAAGGTCAATGGGAAGAAGAACAAAGTATTTGTAGCATAGTTGTCATGGTGTCTAGGCAACAAGGCATCTGGGGGGCAGGGAGAAAAACAAGGAGACACCAAACCCCTACATGGGTGACAAGGCAACACCTAGACACTTAAAACCCCTACAGAACCTGGACAGTAGGTGGCACCCTTGACAATTATGATTTGTAGGCTACTCTTGCAGCACAAGGAGAACTGTAAGAGACAACAAGTCACCTACCCTTAATTTTATGTAATATTTAAGCATCAAGGATTGGAAGGCAAGACTACATGTAGCCAACCCCATTTAGTTGGGACAAGGCTTGTATTTAAGCATTAAGCATAAGAATAACTAGAGGCTGTTAGAAACAAAGGCTTAACAGTCATGGAATAATATTGTCTAACCTTTTAATTGTATCTGTAGCACTAATGAACTTGTTGTAATTTTCATACACCAGCATTTGCAAGTCAGTGTCAAGATTCTTGATTTCAGCAGCCATTTCGACATGTCTTTGAAGAAGCCCCTCCAAATTCGTTTTTTGAATCTGATAATTTCAGCAAAACATTTTAAAGAAAAAAAACATCATGAACTGCCAATTTACTCAATAAGTAAATAACATAGCATCACACCCATTAAAGTGAATAGAGTTCTGATGACTGAACCCATGAATTAAGTTTTTATTTTCTTTTTTCTTTTTCAATACTAGAAGTAATATTATATGCAATTCACAGGTACCAACATTCTTCATGCAAAAGTACTATATTAACATTAAACTGATGACCGGGCTTAAAAATTGTGGGACTGCAGTTTCATCAATTTGATCCATAAGTGCTTCAATTGCAATGGCTACATAATTAGAAAAGGGCGAATTCGGTGCCGAATGCTTCCATACAGGCAGAGTCCAGGGGAAAGTTTTCCTACACAGCCTTACCCCAGCAATTCTTGCTGAGATGCTGTTTCACTACCTTGATGTCAGGCTACAATTGTGGTTCACTAACCGTGCGCCAAAGCCCACCCATTGCATTGCTTCTATAATAAAAGCCTCAAGAAAGCTAACAATAGGATGAAGATGCCACATGCTTAAATTTGAGCATATCAGACATAATTTAGGCAAATTATAGGTCATTTAAAAAAATTAAAGATAGTGCATACACAAAAGTTATGGGCTCATATAACCAGAAGCACAAACCAACATAGAGAAAGAAAGAGCGAGAGGGAAAGCCCTAGTCATAGAAATCTCAACCCTCAAGATAAATGTCTCCCAAAATGTCCAAGAGGATGTTCTCTCAGCCCTGAGATATCCAATTAAATATGGTTTGCTATATCAATGTATCCTCAGTAACTCATGAGCTTTTCTATCAATTCCCTCAAATGCCATTTCTCCCACAAGCAGAAGTTTCATTACTACAAGCCTTTGGAGAAGATTGCAGCCGTTCTTAAATGGCATGCAAGTGTTCATTCAGCTTATCATTCTAAACAGTTGTTGGTAACTCCAAGAAGGCTTCTTGACTCTACAGTTGTTAAAAAATGAACTGCAGATTGGTCCAAACAAAGTAGAACCTAACAAATCTAAATCCCATCTATTGAAGCTGGGCAAAGTTAAAACTGAAACTACAGCAGCCAAAAATGCAAAAGAGCTTCACTCTAGGATGCAAGAGGGAATCATAATATTGTGCAAGTATGGATTGACAACACAACACAACGCCACTCAACCCCATCCCAACTAAATGGGAATGGGCAACCAATATTAGAGGCACTTACTAAACCCTGAACAATGATGACAGGGAAGGATAGTTCTGGGGTAGGAGCAACAACATATCAGCCCTTGTTGAAACCTAAGTGTACCATGAACTATGGTCTGGTTCAGTGATTAAACATTTGAATTTTGCCTTAAAAACATATTACCATTAGATTGGACATTGAGGACACAAGAAGTGTTTGGGTCTGGAGCATAAGTTCCTAGTTTATATTGTGGCCCATGATAATACTTCTTTCTCCTCTTTTATCAACAGGCAGACTCAAGGAGATTTGAACTCATAACCTCTTAGGTGTTGACTTTTCCATGGAGCTTTCCCCTTCAAGTTCTTCTACACATACTTTAGTACCATAACAGAACGTTCAAGATAATCCTTTCACTTTTGATGGTTGTTAATATACTGGTCCAGCATAGTGATCGGCTTCTAAAACACCCGATGACACTCAACAGTCGACACATGCAATAGATAGGTGGATATACTGATTCAAATTATATTTAAGATCCTGGGTCATATCCCTAAATAAATGTTGAATTTCTCTCATTTTGAAATGTGAGAAAAGAAAATATGAATGAATGGGACTTATTATTTAGAAAAGAGACAGCTGGCAATTCCATCAATTAGAGACAGAAATTTAACAGAGCAATAAATTACAATTATAAGTTTCCCAGAGAATTCATGGTTTAGGCAATGTAGGGTTCTTATAGTAAATCCATTCACAAAACTCCTTTTTTTGGGGTAAAAATCCATTCATTAAACTCAAATTGCTAGAAGAATACAAGATCATATAATGTTGACAATAAAATTAAGGCTTACTATATAGACCAAACTTAACTAGCTTTCGCTCTATTGAACAGTTCAAAAGTGAAAGCAATGGGATCAGGGAGAAGACGGAAATTTAGACATTCTGAGACCTTGTTTACATTTTGGTTCGAATTCCATTATAATCAGAGGTTTCCACCGTTCTAACCGAAATTAAGCAAATAACAAGAAATACATCTACTTAACAGAATTAGGAGTTAAATTTTCAAAATGTTGAATCAAAATCATCGATCAAGAAAAGTGCATTTTAAGACCATAATTTCCTCGAAGAAATATCTGACTCGAAGTTGACAAGTCTGACAAACACATACACATAAATATTAGGGGGGTGAGAAACAAAAACCAGAGATGGCTTGCACTCACCAGAAGATTCATGTATTGATCAGCATCAAAGGCTGGAGTGTTGATGGCATCCAACGAAGAAGATTTCGCAGAATTACTGTTTCCAGGAAATGAAGGATCCGGTGCATAGAAACTGGACAGCAGATCTCTCATTCTCTTCGCCTTATCGTCTAAAGGAAGATCGTCAGATGCCATCTTCAATAGCGTTCAATTTTTCAAAATTCTTGCTTCAGGGCTGCTTCTTGAGTTTGATTCGGGGTTCTGAATTCTTAGATTCTCAAGGAAGGCAATGAATGAGAAACTTTCTGTAGAGCAGGCTATGAGCGTTATGACGGAACTAGTCCGTCACCTGCGTAGATCTACTAAACCCGCAACTGTAGGTTGCGCCTATCTTGCTATCGTTGTGAAAAAAGTACGAGATTTCCGTCTCCCACACTGTAAGTCTCTTACATATGGAACACATGCGCCCTCCGGGATTTGTGTGCCTTAAAAAGTTCGTTTCGTTTGTAAGGGAAATGCAAATATTTCTGTACATTCTATCAAAGAGAATTATTTTCTAAAAGAAAAAAAATTAAATAATTGGTTATTCAAATTGGTATAGTTGTAAATTTTTTTTTTTTTCACATAGACACTTTTTTATATATAAAGATAGAGATATTACATATGCCATAAGAAATCACGTTCACGATTTCTTCATTAAGAAGTGTTGGTCTTACCAATCAAGCAACCCTGCATTGACAAAATTGTAAAATCTATTTACTAATAAAAAATAGAAGTATATTGAAAACCCTTCATTTAGGCATGAAGTTAAGCTCTTTGGATTTTTTTTTTTTCATCCTTCTTTAGGCACAATTGATAAAGGTGCACTCTTAGGCCATATTTGTTTATTTGTGGAATGGAGGTTCTTTCTAGGATTCTTAATAATTATCGCGACCTTAATTGTTTTGAAGGTATTAAGGTCACTTTGCTATGCCCCGAAAATGTCTCATATTTTCTTCGTAGATGATGCTTTCATTTGCTATTAGGCATTGGAAGAGGATTTCCCTTCTACTAGATTCGCCATTCACCCAAGGTTTAAAGTGTCCAACAGTACGATAGGATACTAGCCAATATGTACCTTGATACAAACACATCTATACGTCTCTCTTTTTTCTTTCTTCTCTTAAAGGGCACCTATTGGATTGGACTAAATATATATTGGCCAGCATGATGCAATACTTGTTACGAGACAATACATCTCTTAGAATCACTTGACCTATACAATATTCAATAACAATACTTCAAACCTTGCCCTTGACCTTTTTTTGACTCTCTCAAGATGAGGTGAATTGTGATAAGAGCAAAATGTTTTTTCATCCAAACTCCCCGACCTCCGTTAGAGAATATTTGCCACGGATTTTGAGTATCTCGATCATGCTTGATCCCAGCAAGTATTTAGGATCTTATCTATCTCATTCTAAATCTCGAACTGCTGAGTTCAAATTTCTTGTAATTAACCTCTTAATTGGCTTATCTTCTTGGAAATCTAACTTGTTATGCTTTGCAGGTGGGATGATAGTAACTAATCCATTAATTCAGCCCTTTCTTTGTATGTTCTTTCATACATACATATATATATATATATATATATTCTTTCTAGGATCAAGTGGGATACTGCTTGTCTTCCTACTTCCTTTAGGGTCTTGGTTTTAGAAAGGCTTAAGTTCATAAAAAAGCTCTCCCCCAAAGCCTCCCTTGTGCACTAAGGTTGGAGACTCATAATTGAATATTCTTCTCTATGGACTTGAGTCTTGAACTGAAAATACTTTCCCAAAGCCTCCCCTTTTTTTCAAAAAATATGAAGTCTTGTGTTTCTCGAACCTAGAATAGAATCACTTCCATCCTCCCTTCCCTTAGGTGGCGTTTGGTTCTGCGTTTCCCTGGAATTAGATTCCAGGGAATCATGAAATCTGGAAAAAAATTGTGTTTGGTTCCAAGTTGAGTCAGAACCTAGCTTCAGCTAGGATCCACTTTTAACACTAAAATTTAGGATCACTTGGAAACCACCTCCTGAGGTGGTTTCCAAATAGAATTACCTTTTGGAACCCACATATAAAAACGGGTTGGAAGCCATCGTGAATTACATTTTCTCATTCGCGAAGTTGAACTGAGTCGAAGCTAGGGTTGTCGTTCCTCTCTTCCATCGCATCGCAGCTACTGATCTCGCTCATCTCGCTCATCTCGCTCATCTCTTCCATCGCAGCTAGGGTTGTCGTTCATCTCTTCCATTGCAGCTGCTGATCTTGCTCCTCTCTTCCATCGCAGCTAGGGTTGTCGTTCCTCTCTTCCATCGCAGCTAACGATCTCGGTCCTCTCTTCCATCGCAGCTAGGGTTGTCGCTCCTCTCTTCCGTTGGCGATCGTAGCTTCAATATCTTCTTGAAAATCAACATCAAAGCAATTACAGTTCTTGGGCGTGAAGGAACAGAAACCTGGAAATTTTTGGGATGTTGCAGTTGATGGCGTAGCAGCAAGGAGAGGGCAAGCAAAGCCTTTTTGGTCCTAAGCAGCAAGTACATAGAGCAAGTACCTGGTTTTGGAATTAAGAGTGAAGAAATACAGAGGTGATCACCGATTTGGGATTCTGAAGACAGATCTAAGTTTTGAGTTTTGAGTTTCAGGTGAGTCTATAATTTAAATATAGTGAACAAATATGAGATAACTCGATCTGTCATACCTCTTTTTGTTAGTTACTAATTATTATTGATTGATTGTTTGATCGGTTTCTTACCTTTGTGTTAGTGCCGGTTTAATTTCTTTTTTCTTTTCTTAATCAGATTGAGTGATTTGAACAAGAAGGCACTGGCTGTCGATTACTCGCTCAGAGAAACACTGAAATTTAATCAAAGGCTACTGATAATCCTCAGCATTGGGACCACAGTTTGTTGCAGACGCTCCTGATAATCCTCCTCTCAAGGTATTGGTTCTGGGTCTTTGATCTTGTCCATTTTCCATTGTTGTTTTCACAAAGAGAATTTCTCAGCTTTTGCTATGTTATATTATTTATTGACATTAATTCGAACTGCTTATAGTGATGTAAATGCAGAATTATCTCACTATAAAGGAAAGAATGGTAGTTTAAGAATTACTTCTTATTATGGTTTCTATAATTCAGTGTACTAAAAATTATTTTGTTAAGAAATCATGAGAGGCTATCTTTTTAACAACCAAATTTTAGTCCTGGTTTTCAAATTTAATAGCCAATATGCAACTTCAGTTCATTGGAAGAAGAAACAACTGGGTATCATACCTTCCTGAATTGGTTCTACCAATCAAAGAATTAGTTGCCTCAGGTTTCAATATGACTTCCAGAGATTTACAGCAATGAATAGAAACCTGTTCCCAACCTCAATCCCACACGCCCACGCCACTATCTTGCAGCAAAAAGATGACATACCCAACTTATGCCCAACCTGTTCCCAACCCTTTCCCAATAATACAAATTGTCTAGTTCTGTAAGAGATGTGATGGAATACGGAACTGCCAAAGATTGAACCAACAACAAATATACCCCCTCCCAGGACCCAGCATAGGTGACACTGGCACTGATAAGGTCTAGATTCAGAACCGACTCCTTATAAGTCTAACTGGATTGGTTTCTGAAAAATCAACTCAGTCGAATTGGCAGTTTCCCAAAGTTTTTTAGTTACATTATTTAATCAGAGCTGCAACATATCAGTCAAACATGGTTTGAATTAATCATCAACAATTGAAGCATACCAGTCAAAATTGGGTTGAACTGATCCTCAACAACACCCCACCCCCTAATCCAACCCAACCAACAAGAAGAAAAGAAAAGAAATTGAGGTTTGGCGAGAATGTTCTCCTTCCAATCAGTTTCTCCCTATTCCCTTGATGATGCAGCCAAAGCCCACCGGTGATGCACAAACTTAACACTAGAAAAGATTCCAAACAATTACAGCCTTAATCCCAACCATATGCACCTCCCTTTGTTCCATTGGATCTTATTACTTTCATGTCCCCCTTCTTCCAACAAATATTTTATCCATTCAATTACTTGATATCACTGTTGTGTAACATAGTTTTGTAATTCCAACAGAATTTACAACCAATGTACAAATTACGCATTTCAATATTCTATTCATCATCTTACTCAATGCTAAATAGAAAGAACTAAATACAGAGGTGACAAACTACTATCTTCACCGGATAAATGATCATGTCCAAAAATAATAACAATATGGAACAGGGGGATGTTAAATTCAATTTATGCTCTTAAAAGTTAAGTAAAATGTATGTAATAATATAGTAAAACCAATTGTGGAGTTATATATGTATGGCCGTATGGGTCTTATAATTAATAATATTGTGGGCTTATAGCATCAAATATAGTAATAATATTGTACTTGTCAAATGTGAGACTTTGAATCAGACATAATTTTATCTATACTAATGTATCCCTACTATTGCTATTGGTTCAGTAGGACATACATTCTTGCTTATTTTGCAGAACTTAATTTGTTCGGTGTTTTTTTTCCTTGCTCATTTTGAGCAATTAATTGTCTAAGCTGTATTGATGTTGTATCCTCACGTCACTTTCATTTTACAATGGGTCACTTCGTTTAGAATGATTTGAAATGGGAAGGATCTAATTTTGGCATGATCCTTGGATTCCCAAAGGTGGATTTGTTTCTAACATAGTGGTGGTAGCCTCTTATGTAGAGGCAGTAAGTCCAAGAAGGTCATGGGTTGGAACCTCTGTCCCTCTACATCTTCCCCCCCCCCCTCCAACCCTCTTGGTCCAGTGGGCTCCCAGTCGCTATGACTGGTTTGATGATGACCAAAAAAATTTCCCAAAAGTTCGGCATAATTCAATCCCTCCCAAGCCGTGGTTTGGTAATGCCAATGGCAGAGTTGCAGATTTCATATTTTCCCCCTCTCAAGACATTAATGCTTTCTTTTATGCTATCCCTGCTCATTTGTCATCCCTTATTTTTCCAGTTCTTTTGCCTAAAAATAATGATAGGTGGATTTGCAAGTTATGCAAGTACGGTTGCTTTTAGACGAAAAAGACGATATGTTTCTTGCCCATCCTTCTTGGTCCAATAATGGCTTGAAACTATTGTGGAATTTTATTTCAAAACTTTGCATTCGCCCTAGGTTTAAATTTTCTTTCTAGAAAATTTCTTACCGTTGACCAAACAACTTTCTTTCCTTATCAAATGAACATAGAATTTTCAAAATAAGAAACTTAAGAATTTGACGTCTAATTTAAGAAATCCGATTATTACTTTTGAAGTTGGTAAATTTTTCCTTTGTTTATATTATTCTTTACTTTCTATATTTTTATTCAAGATCTAATATTAACATATGATAGAATTGTTATTATTAGAAATGAGTTACTTGCTTTATGTATCTTACTCCCTATAGGTGCAAAACTTTCTAATAAAACATTTTAGGCTTTGCAAGTACATCTTAGATTTTAGAGACAAATTTTTTCATAGATTAAAAAGAATTTTGTTACAAACAAACACCAAAAAGAATAAATAAAACATATTTAAAAGAATACATAAATATTAAAATTATGTAAATGATATTTGCTTTGTGTCTTATTTGCTAAATTATATACTCTATAAGTACCTCTTAGACATCAAAGTAAAATTAAATAAAATCATCATATATTAAAATGAATTGTATTATAAATAAACAACAAACAAACTAAAACAAACAAACATAAAATCATATTCAAAGGAACATCTAAGCATTATAATGATATGAATGAGATAATAACTTTGTTATTATTTAGGTTAAACAATACCATTAATAATAGAATTTATAATGTTATAGACATCAATTAATTATTTTGAAATTTATAAATAAATTATAGTTTAGTATGATTGTCTTCTTATCTCAAATTTATGCTTCAATGTTTTTGCTTTCATTTTTTTTCTCATACATAGTTGCACATGCATTTGTATGTGTAAAGTTTTACTAGTATATATATATATATATATATAAGGACACATTATCATTTTTATGACTAAAGATGCATTTACATCCTTTTGATTTTTTTCTTCAACAATTCCAGATCTTGAATAGAACTATGAACTATGAAGTACCAATAATTTTTTTGGAATAAGCTTCTAGAATATGCTACCAGTTGAAGAAATGAAATAAAATTTATAAAAATATTTTAATCATAAAAATGGCAATTTATCCTTAATTAATTATTTTTATACCATAGGGAAGACAAATGCAAAAAGACTTGGACCAATACTCAAAAGGTCCAATGAAAATTACCCTTATTTTTTATGTGTTGAGATTTGGTGTTAGTTGATCAGTACAAATGTCATCCCTAGACTAACAGGCTCCTTGGCTTAGATGCACCACAATTAATATTTTTTTAAAAAAATTAGAGTAAGTTGGATAGGAGAAGAGTTAAGGAGAGACCTAGTCCCAAGGAAATTTGAATTCATAATTTATCACTTATGAAGTATTAGTTTAATTTATTCGAAAAGTATTACTTTAATTCTTTTCTTTTTTTTTGAAAATGTCTCCTAATTTACATACTTAGCACTGACTTTTAATAATAAATAGATACATTAAAATTGTCTTTTGCTCATTGAAAAGGGGTTATCTTGCATAGTCTGAGATGATTTCACCTTTTCGGATCCTTTGTCTTGGTTTATAATTTAGGAAAAGTATCACAACCTACTTCAAGTTATTTTGGTCTATAACTAGGTAGACAACCTTGTTGCAATGCCAAGACATTTAGTAATTTTCGTTGCATAGGTTGTCTAGATATGTGAAAAAGAGTAAGGAAGAGAATGTTCCTTATATACATAATTCAACATTGAGTTGTTGTGAAATGCCATGTCAACATTCCACATCAGTTTTCATTGGTTTTGATGATAACAAACATGAATTACTAATGGCTATACTGAGTTTTGTTTGTTTAGTTCAATATAAGAGTAAATGGACTAAATCCAACTCAATATCAAATACCTAAGCCTAAGTCAAGGCTAAGACCAAGCCAAGATGGACATGAAGTCTAAGTCAAGATGAGCATAAAGAATGGAGTACAAGAAGACTCAAATAACATCAATGATCATCAACTCAAGCTCAAGTAAAAAAACTTAGCAAATTTGGACTTAATTCAATTCATGTACACTCATATGTAATTGCAGTCAATTATATGCATATCATGTCACTAGACTGACCTAAGACATATTAGGAGAGTGTATAAGGCTTAGGATTGGTTAGAACTACTAAAAACCCAATCAAGTCCCTATTTGCACCTAACTGTGCAATCTGTGCTTCAAACGGACGTCCGTCCAATCCAAACGATCATCCGTCTGGTCACAGAAGCTCAGACAGACATCCGTTTGAGACGGATTGTCGTCTAATTAAAAATCTGCAACAACTAAATTTTTAACGACTACTTTTTAAACGAGACGAACGTCCGTCTGAGTTAGACGACAATCCATCCGGGCTAAAATTTTTCCGTTTTTCTATCCATTGGGGATTGGGCTAAGGCACTTGAAGGCCATCTACATAAGCCAAATTCACCCCATTTGAGAGCCTGAACCTTGACAATTGATCAACTACTCCCCAAACACTCTCGAGCTCTCAAATTACAAAAAAACACTTGTTTTACCTCTCACCCTTATTCCACCCTAGATGAACATATCAATGCGTTTAAGCTAGCTCATTGGAGAAAAGCTTGAGGTGATTGAAAACTTTTTATTGGAAGGTTATTGGTGGTGCAAATCATATCATTTGGGTATTCATTCCTCATGCATCATACTCACACAAGGGGTAAAGTGTCACACCCCTTGTTAGGTAATCTCTAACAATCTATTGTATTTACTTGTTTTCAATTCAAGTCTAGGTAGATTATAATTGATTTTGGGTGCTTTTGCCCATGAGCAAAGATTAGGTGGGTGCTCTTGCTCGTGAACAGAGATTGAAGATAGTGTTTTTGCCCTAAGATAAACAAAGATTGTAAAGGGTACTATTGCCTCATAACAAAGATTGTAAAGGGTTTGATCTCTAGCCATTTTATTGAAAGAGAATCACTAATGGAATACTCTCTTGAGGCTAAGAGAAGAGTGGACATAAATTTGAAAAGTCGAACCACTATAAATTCTTGTGTTGTGATTGTTTGCTATTGTTTAAATTCATTGAATTTTCAATTTATTTTAAAATTGCAGTTAAACCGAAAAATTGGGATAATCCACTAATTGCAATCGATTCACCCCCCCCTTTAGGTTGCACTAACAATTTAGTATTCCATAACAATGATTATCTCTCTATTATTATAATGATGCTTACTATCATCAGTTCATGCCAAGTGTTTAAGACTTCTCTTTCTACCTTCGCGATGAGTTAGTGAAGAATAAATTTCTCCAAGAAGAAAGCTTTAACAATGAAACCATAAGATCTAGAAATTAATTGAGCAAGTTCAGAGTTGGTATAAGCCACTTTTGGTAATGTCAATGAGTTGTTGAAGAAGATGACACTAAAGACAGATACTTTGGAGAATGGTCTGAACCTAACTGTGAGGCAATCAAGGGGAAGGAAAAAAAATCTTTCTTGAATTCTTCTAGTTTAAAAAATCTAGAAGCCATTATATCTCTACAGGAGAAAGAAATACCAGATATTATCATATGGCAGCCAAAATTCACAACCATAAGAGGAAGATTGAGTTCATTGAGCATAATGGTGCAACCTTTTTTAAAACATAGGACATTGCTTCATCCTTTGCTTACTTCATGCAAAATCTATTTGCATCTTCCAATCCTCTGGATACTTACTTTGTTGAATGTCTATTCTCCCCTCTCAATGAGTTGATAGTTCTTGAAAGACTAAGAGCTCCCCCAACCATTGAAGAATTAAAAAGAGTTAGTGTTCTCCTTTGGCCCTTTTAAAGCACCAGGGATGGACGGCTTCTCAATGCCTTTTTCTTCAAAAAGGAGGGAATTGATATCTTGAATTTTGCCTCCTCATTCACCAACTTGGCTCTACCTTGGGGAACCAACCACCCACTCATGTGCATCATACCCAAGAAAGAAAATGCTTGAGTTGTAGCAAATTTTAGACCCATCAGTTTGTGCAACATGATCTACAAAATCTTGGCCAAAACTTTGGCCATGAGACTCAAACCTATCCTTCCTAATATCATTTCACTCCTCTAAGGAGCCTTTGTACCCAACAGACAAATAATTGAGATTATTTTCTCGCTCATGAGATATTCCACTTCATGTGTCACATCCACCCAGCCGGTACCCTACCTGGCATACCCGAGTGTGTGATCCACAGCCCCGAAAATCAAGTATCAAGGTAATCAACCTCCCACATAGACAATAACATAATCATGAACAATAATAATCAATGTGCAAATATAAACAAAAGATCCAAATAAAGAAAGAATATATCATATATCATCAGAGTACGGAAGACAATCAGAATGTCTAAATCAATAAGTAAAGTGAGGCGAAATCCCACTCTACAACTAGCGGAAAAAGTAGTACTAAAGAAAAGGAAAAGGAATGAAAACTAATCCCAATAGCAGGTACAATAAGTAACTAAATTGTTCTAGACAACATCTCTATAAGTATAAATTTCAAAAATGGCGCAAGGGCGCTTCCACTCTATGGTCGGACTAAGCATCGTACGCAGCTTAACCATCCGCGGAATCTTCAGTGTAATTGTCGTAACCGCAATCACCTTCCTGGAGATATGGCCTCTTCTCCTTGCACTTCTTCATACGTGCAGTCATGATACTCGAACCCTGTAGAGAAATCTAACAATACATTGTACAAAAGGAATGAGTTTCAAAGAAACTCAGTAAGGCAGTTAATCCATAACAACACAAATGGCAGGATTTCAAAGCAAAGTAAAATGCTATATGATATGAAACACATGATGCAATATGATTCTAACTCTATGTATGCTGGTCTCTATTGGCAGACATGCTTTAAGTCATAGCACTGTACTTCTTTAGGAAGGTAACACAAACGCTTTTTGGTAGTGGGTCCGGCATCCCTCGGGACAATCCATGATTGGGGGTTAGGTCACCACTCTCTCCCATCACCATTGGTCTAAGTACTGGTGCATGTCAGGGTCAAAGCCTAGCCAAATGCAAGTCTCCTACTCAGTTACATCAAGTCAGATCCAGATACGTCCATTCCTCGCCCCTGGCGATCCTTTCCGGTATCCTTCACACTAGAGTCCTCATAGTCCCTGACTACGGACTCATCAACCCTATAGGTCATCCACATATGGTAAACGGGAAGCTCTCACGTCCTCTCACGGGTTGGTTACCGGTCTTGAGCGCCCGTAAGCCCAAGTCTAACCATATGCAACCCTACCGATAAATGGTCCCCACAATGTCATTCCTGTCCTCTCACGGGTTGGTTACCGGTCTTGAGCGCCCATGAATCTCCATTGCTACCACGGGTCGTTCGGTCTCAATACCCCTCCGATTAGGGTCTGACATAACGGGACATCCTAGCCAAACACTACTGGACAGTCCTAAATATGTCATCCAACAGTTTAGGAAGGTGTCCAAAGGGCATCTCCGAAAACATCCCATACTATTCCCGTAGTTGTCCAATGACAGAAGTGTCAAAAGGACACCTCTCCTTTCCAAACCATACTCAAGCATACACAAGCATCAATCCATAACATCATATATATGGTAACTTCATATATGGAAAGAAATCAATAATAATATATAACTTGCATATATTTGGTGAGTAAATCATACATGAATCAATTTAATATAAACAAGTAATGCTACTAAAATCAAGATAGTACAACAGTAGTATAACATTGTAAGAATCTAATTAAGGAAATAAACAAACAAGATTCAATTAAAGAAACTAAGATATGAAATCTATGTAGTTAAGGAAATAACCATCGTTACCTTATATAACTCACAAAGGAATCTTAGGGAATCAAGTAAGACCTTGACTAAACTTGAGAAGAAAGTCCTAAACAAGTGTATACAACATATTAGGAAAGATACCTAGAAGGAAAGATATCAAAACATCCAAAACAGACCAAATATGAGGTTACTGTACTCATTGGTCGATTGGATATGTCTATTGCCTCAGTCGACCAATGAGTCGACCAACCAAGACAGTGGCCTTCAAAAATCAGAATTTTGAGAATATAGAACCGAATTTGGTGGTTCAAAAGGGTACTAAACAAGTGGTAAACTACAATGGCAGCATACTAGTATATAGAGGACTTCAAAACACTAATCGAATCAAGTTTTCAAGTTACAAATTAGGAAACAAAAAGTTACCATAATTAGGTCAATCATGGTTCTTGAAGAAAGCATGGTATGATCAAGGAGAAAGAACTAGAGATTGATAGGTTATAAATCTTGTAAAGAAAACACAGCGATTGACTTACTAATATGATCAATAGAATAGATCTAAGAAGATCAGAATTTTAATTAAAGATCAACGAAGACAAGATCATGATTCCTTCAAAAGCTTGCAATGATCATGATTAAGATCCTTGCATTCGCCATTAATCCTTAGGAAATCATGAGAAATAGGTAAAGAGATGTTTGCAATAGAGAATGCAACATCTTCTCTACTGTCTCAACCCAAAAAGGAAAGAAAATCAAAGATGGAGAAGAAGAAGAGAGTGTAGACATACCTTTTGATGCAAGAGGAAGAAGATTACTTGAGTTCTTGCGAGAGATCAACCAAGGATGCAAGGAAATTGATTGGAATGGAGCTCTGACTCGTTCCAAAGGTTTAGGAGGCAGAAAACACGAAGAAATCCCTAGATTTGGATTTAAATAGAGCAGCAAAGACCTAATTAGCAAAACAGAACCAATTGGTCGATTGGATTGGTCGACTGGTCCAGTCGACCAATCAAGACAGCAAGTCCAAAACAAGGAAATGAAGACTCAGATCAAATCCAATCATGAAGGGGTTTTGCACACACCTAAAGTGACTTACCTAGTAGGTAAAAATGCCTTCGAACCACAACAGAGAGCACTCCAAGTCCATCAACTAATTTGATCTTCGTCAGGATGTTGTTTCCATAAATGGAACACTAATATCAACACTCATGGATTCAAAGCCGGTCACCAAGTCTTCCACTATGATGGCCCATAACTGACTTCTTGCTTTACTTCGGGTTGTCGGACCTACAAACAACAGGGTTTCCGGGTTAAGGTTAGGGCTGGGTTTCACATCATGAATAAGAGGAGGGGTAAGATTGGGTATGTGGCCTTAAAACTTGATACTTCCAAGGCCTATGATAGGATTGAGTGGAAGTTAATCTCTGATATCTTCTCCTTATTGGGGTTGATTCTCATTGGTGAAAGCTTGTGCATGAGCTCATTAGTACTGCATATTTCTCTGTAAAAATCAACGGATGCCCTTACAAATGATTAAATGGAAAAAGAGGGCTAAGGAAATGATGCCCTCTCAACCCATATCTCTTCTTGTTAGTTAGGGAGCTCATGTCGAGACTCTTCAATGAATATAGGGCCCTGAACATGTTCAAAGGGATCAAAATTGCCAAGCTTGCACCAGAAATCTCTCATCATAATATTTTGGTTCTATCGGGTAGAGCAAGAAGATATCCTTATAATCAACGCCTCTTTGGAGTGTTTTCTAATGTTACAGGGGAAGAAGTTAATTTTCAAAAGAGTGGTGCATTTTTTAGTAGAAATGTCAAACACATGCAGAAAAGTCTAATCCTATTGATTCTGGGTATCTCTGAAATGAAAAAAGGTTATGTGTGTACCAACCTACTCCATGGAAAGTCTAGATAAAAAATTTAAATTTCCTACTAAGGAAGATCAGTAGTTGATTTGCCACTTGGAAAGCATCCTGCCTATCCTATGCTAGAAGAGAGGTGCTTATCAAATCATTTTTGCAACCTTTGTCACTATATCATATGCAATGCTTCTAATTTCCAACAGTAACATGCAAGCAGATTGGCTCTCTTTGCCAAAGATTTCGGCTAGGGAATCCTTCAAAACTTAACCCTAATCTCATGGGATGAATGCTGCAAACCAAAAGCCTTAGAGTTTTAGGTTTCAATAGAATGGAGGACATAAATTCAGCACAACTATTGAAACAAGGGTGGAAGCTGATTAATGAACCACACTCTCTCTAGGCAAGTGATCTCAAGGTGAGATACTTCCCAAATTCTTAGCCATGGAAAAGTTTATGCAATATCATCCTGAAATTGGAAGGAATGGTTTGAAAGAAAGTGGAAAATGGGAATGATACATCTTTCTAGTAATGACCCTTGGTTACCAAATACCAAATTTATAGCCAAGGAACACCTAAAAAATGACTATTTGCCTATATGACACTACTGTAGCACAGATGATGCATAACTGCCTAATGAACAGGGAGTATCTTCTTTACCAAAAAAAAAAAAAAAAAAAAAACAGAGTATCTCTCAATCTTTAATGTCTCAAGTTCCATTTTTTTCTAATTTTATCTTAACCAGTCCAATGACTCGTGGGTATTTATTATTCCAAACGATGGCGAGTTCTTTACTAAGTTAGTAAGATGAACATTGATGAATAAACCATTTCCCACATCTCAGTGAACTCAGACCGTGGTGGATTTCTTTTTTGAAAATTACTATTGCATCCAAAATTTAAATATTTCTTTTGGAGTCTCTTCATGCAGGTCACCAATTAGATTTGTATTATCTCAATAGACAAAGATGCACAATCTTTGAATTATGTAGAGATAAGAAAGAGACTCTCTGACATGTTTTCTTATTGGGCAAATGGACCAAGATAATCCGAGGATCAGAGTCATTAGGGCTGAGAAGGGAATATATCTCACACAGACTAAATCTTGCAATTATGCGTGTTGCTCCTAATGGACCCACAACTATACAAACAAGTGATCTGGTGGTTTTTCTCTGTCTTTGTGATATGTTATTTTCTATGGAACTGGAGAAATTGTTTAACTTTGAATAAACAAGCACCCAATCCCCACTAAGGTTCTACATAATATAAATAAATGACTCCATGAGCTCAATGTAACACCAAGTAGCGTGGATCAAGGATGCACCTCAATTGATACCATATCACCTCAGGACCAAAATGCTGACTATTGCTATTGTAAAATTGGGAAGGAAGTACACAATACACTCACCAACTTCATGTGTGCAGGGTATATAATGAACTTCTGATATGTGCAAGATGGAGCATAGGAATAGTAGAAGATGGGAACTTTAGTACCTTAAGGCAGGAAAAGTGGGTAAAGGGAGCAAAATGGAAGCAGTCTTGATGGCACTTAAGGGCTGGAACAACTTGAGGCAAGGAACATACAGACCAACTAAGTATGGTGCAATGAAGATGAAATTTAATAGTTTTTATCTTTATTATCATAAAAAGGGAAGAAGAAGAAGAAGACGTTCAGAATTGGTAGTAGCACAGACAGTAAATTCATGTTTCTTTGTCCAGCTTTACCAATCGTTTGATAACTCGATTGTCAAGGTCTGGTTTGTAGTTTGAATCAAGGTAATGCAGAATTAGTAAACATTAAAAATGTATGAGTAATGTTCAATTATTTTCTCTTCTGGTAACCAAGCTCCACAATTATTTCCAAACAGAACTTTGTACCTCCCACTTCAAAAATTAGCAATCATACTAGTGTTACAGAATGTGTGTGATTTTACATGGGAAAACAAATAATGGCATGCCCTCCCTGGGTCAAGCTTATGAACCCTTTGACGTACTCACTATAGAAAAATTTAACAAGTGATGATAAGAGCTTGAAGATATTGTAGAACCTACCTTCTTGCAAACAGTTAAATATCTGAACTCACAAAACTGCCACTGTTTCAGTGGCAACCACTTTCAGTGCTCAAAAAACCCCCAGCGCAACACATCAAAACAAACTAATTTGATTTTCCTGCATCTTGGTTACCACTAAAAGCCAAATCGAATGTTTGACTGTAATCATCAACAAAGTGAACTTCAAGGCCTTCTTTGACATTAGCAGCAACCTCGTCAAAATCCCTCCTGTTAGCTGAAGGGAATATCACAGTCTTCACATTGCTCCTCCTCGCAGCTATTGTCTTCTCTTTGACCTGTTTATTTGCCATAGTAGAAAAATGTTATTTTTAACTTCCATCAAGTGAATCATCCAACTACTGTATATAAATGTGGTAATTATACAAAAAATGGTCATACTCATGGGAGCTCAAATTAAGGATTCCGAAGCTACAAATGGTTGGATAAATTTGATCTAATGGCTGAATTATGGTTTTGTATCACTTGATAGCATCCTTTTTTAAAGAAATAGGTTAAAAATTATATTTAGCTTCACCTTTTGTGGACACCAAGAAAATGTCAGACTAAACAAAGTAATGGAAGCATGTATTTACTTTTTACATACCCCGCCAATCGGAAGGATCCTTCCTGTCAATGTCACTTCGCCAGTCATTGCTAGATCCTCCTTTACAGGTTTCTTCATAGCTAGAGACAGCATTGATGTGATCATGGTGCAGCCTGCACTTGGCCCATCCTTGGGTGTGAGCAGGAACATGCAGGTGGAGTTTTGTATTAGAAAAGAAGGGGTTATCTGGTTCTTTCTCAACCAATATTGCTCAAGCAACCGTGTGGGCTATCTGGGCACTCTCTTTCATGACATCTCCAAGCTGCCCAGTGACATTAAGTACTCCTTTTCCTTCCCCTTGCTCCACAAGAGTAGTCTCTATATAAAGTGTTGAACCACCCATTGCAGTCCATGCAAGACCCATAACAACTCCAACCGGTGTCTGATCATAGATATGTTCAGCATGGAAAACGGGCTTGCCAACAAAATCAGATAAATTTGCTGCATCAACAACAACCTTATCAGATGCCTTGCTTGCTTCATTTTCTTGGACTCTCTCAGTTTCTATATTTTCCTGTCAGTAGAACACAAATGAGTTGGATCAAAACAAGGGTAGGGAAGTTGGCATTCATCAGAAGTCATTAAGCAGAGAAAACACACACATAAATGATGATGATAAAAACATCATCCCAAAATGCAGCAGTTTATTTGAATCATAATGAGCTCATCACCTTTTATAAATTTGGTGATACTAATCACTGATTTACTGCATGGAAAACGAAGCTTTCAGAAATTTCCTAGAGAAGTTGTGATAATTCAGGAAAAGCATGTTTCATCCCAGTGGGAATGATATGATGTCCGTGCCACCAAATATGTGGCTAATTGAGAAGAATCCGGATCAGCGACCCCAACGGGGAGCACAAAGGACACCTCCCTGCTCAACACGTGTCTTTGGAAAAAAGAAAAATTAATGTTTTAACATTCCGTTTTCTCTTCCATTTCCTTCACAATTTTAAAGCGTCACTTGTTTTTTTTATTTTAAAACTATTTTTTTACCATTTGCTAATTTGATTTCCCGCTAAAACGTAAACTTTCGTTTCAGCTTCTTCTTCTCCGTCTCTCCTTCTCTCTTCATCTCTCATGGCTGAAAACCAAACCCAGCAGTGAAGGAACCCATATTTTTGTCTCCATCTACTACTTCTCTGTCTCTCTTCTCATGGCTGTGAACCAAAGCACCAGCGAATAACTCATCTTCCAGTCTCCGTCTCCATCTCCTTCTTTGGCTGAAAATCAAACTACCAGTGACAGAATCGTGTTTTCACCCCCATCTACTTCTTCTCTGTCTTCTCTTTTCATGGCTAAGAACCAAAGCAGCAACGAAAAATCCATCTTTCCGTCTCCATCTCCTTCTCTCTTCAAGCCTGAAAACCAAACCAGCAGTGACAGAGTCGTGTTTTCATCTCCATCTAATTCTTCTCTGTCTTCTCTTTTCATGGTTGGGAACCGAAGCAGCAGTGAAGAACTGGCCAGGAAGGAAATGACCGCTCTCTCTTCTGCTGTGCCTTTTCCCTGGCCTGATGCTCAGCTGACCCTCTCTCTATTGGCTGAAGATCACCCTATTGCTCATTTGGGAAGGTAAGGTCTCTCTGTTTCAATATAATGAATTTCTTTGCAGAAATAAAAGCTTTGATTTGGCTAACAAATGAACAGCTCCATGGTCAGGGTAAGACAAAACTTAAAACTGATTTTCTAACCCTGTACAAGTAGAATTAAATTATGAAAATATACAGGATTCTATATACTATTATTAACAATGATTTAACGCAGAAAATAAATAGAAGTAACAGAAACTGGACAGAAGAAGAAGAAAAAAAGAAAAAAAAACAAATCTTTCTGGGAGAAAAATTTCAGAAATGAAACTAAAATAATGCAGTAGGGAAACTGCGTTTGTTAGTTTCTACTACATTTAGAAGTAGATAGAGGTAAAGAAAGGGTTCAAATATAATCTAATGGGAACCAAAATGGAGTTATATCTAATGAAGACTATGATCAGTGGTCTTTGGCCGTTAATTGTTTTGTGTTTTCCCCTAAGTTTTGTTTAGTGGTGGTGTGGGGAGGGAGATGGTATGGATCGTACTACCATGGAATTGGAATATCACTGTCATTATCATTTTGGTTTTCCTTAATCCCTTGGGGCAAAGCAGAATTAGATCAAAGTCCAATCTTGATAATGTGTATATATGTTGATGTCTTTTATGCTACTTTTTTTTTTTTTTTTTCTTTTTTCACTTCACCCAGTAGTGACAGTACTTCTGTATATCTTAATTTTGAAAGCTCTGCAAGAGTAGAAACTGAGACGAGGGAGAGACGGGGCATGGTTTAACTTAGACTGAATCACCTTGAGTGTTCTTGACTTTCTAACATAGAACAAAATTCCATCAAAACTTGCGAAATTCCAACCGAAATTTCCCATTTTGGAAAATACGAAACAAAACTCATGGGGACCGAAAAAAGTCCTCAGTTTCGATCGAAACTGTCGAAACTTGTCGAAACCTCGAAACCTGTCGAAACTTGGTTCAACCCAGTTGGACCAGCTGGTTCATGAGGAAAAAAATTCCCAAATTTCGTTGGAAACTTGGGAAATTTCGTGGAAACCTAGGAAATTTTGTGGAAACTTGAAAAATTTCGTGGAAACCTGAGAAATTTTGTGGAAACTTGGGACTTTATCTTGTAAATTTTGTAGTTTTCCTAAATTTCCAATTTTTTTGTTTATTTCATGTTTCCCCAAATACCCCCTCCATTAGGACTTCCCTATCCAAAGTGCGTATTCCCTCATGTTGGTTATCTTAAGCATATTGATGACTAAACTCATAAAGTTACAGTTGTCGATTAACTTGACAACCATTGGCATAAAATGTCATGGGATGTCTATGTTCATTGGTTGGAGGAGAGGATGTTACAGGCATAATACTACTCAGTTCACAGGATGAATCCACTCTTGGTACTCCTCTTAACACTAAGTTGTATTTTCCTTTTATTGTTAACTATTTTAAAGTTAGAAATTATATATTGAATGTTATGTGCTTAAGTAGTTAAGTTTATAATGTATTGTTTGGATAACTCTACATTGATGTTATGTACATTAAATGACATATCTACATTGTTTTTTTTAGCAAAATACAACAAATGTATTCTTTATACTCTAATTAGCTTAAATACATGATCCCACCCCAAAATATTCTCTAAAACCTGTCGAAACTTGTACGGAAAAGTCCTCGGTTTCCTCGAAATTTCCCAAGTTTCTACCAAAGTTTCCCATTTTCACCCGGTCGAAACTTGAGTTTCCCTCGAATTTTTTACCATGCTCTCTAATACAACCAAAGGAGAGTCTGTCTTTTCTAAATTGGTTGAGTTTGCTTTAGTAATTAGTTGGATTGCTTTGAAGTTATTTAATGATATGTGTGTGCTGTTGGTGAGATCATGATCCATATGAATAATGAGCTTGCCACTAGCCTATGGATATGCATTTCCTTTGGTGAATCCAACAATTGTTTAGTTTGTTTTTTACTAGTGTGCTACTCATTTATATTATATAAATATTGATCTCTTGTGAAAGGATATTTAATTCAAATATTTTTAGTTAATATTTTGTTCTTTCAAATTTATCTACTTAAATATTACTACATTGTATCATGTACAGTGAGAGAAATTCAAAGATGAGTAATGAAGAAGAAGTAATAATCAAAGAAAATATTGAGCACATTACAAAAGGGAAAATGGTGATTGACAATATCAATGGTGCACCAATTTTAGAAGGCCAAGATTTAGAAAATGTGATTCCCTTAGTTGGTATGGAGTTTGTATTGGATGATCAGGCTTACAATTTTTATAATTCATATGCCAAAAAAGTAGGTTTTAGCATCCGTAAAGGTCGATCTGGAAAAACCAGAAAATGTTTGGTAATGAAAAGAATATTTTAATGTTCAAGAGAAGTTTTCGGAAAGTGGATAAAAGGACTCGTAATTTGAAAAAGAGTAAAGGAGAGACTAGAACTGGTTGTAAAGCAAGAATGGTGGTAAAACTCATAGATGGGATGTGGTTTGTTACTGAAATTGAATATGAACACAATCATTCTTTTGCAACTGAAAAGGAAGCCTTTCTGCTTAGATCACATAGGGTTATAAAGCCTACACAAGCTTTAAAAATTTCAACATTTGATGGTTCAGGAATATCACCTACAGAAGGGTATGATTGCTTATGTGAGGAAGCTAGTGGACATGATAACCTTGGCTTTACAAAAAGAGATTACAAAATCCATTTGCGTAGCAAACGCATGAAGGATTTGATAAATGGAGATGTTCATGCTGTTTTAGAGTATTTGAAAATAAACATCTAGGCGATCCAATGTTTTTCCATAGTGTTCAAGTTGATGAAGATGATAAAATGACAAATTTCTTTTAGGTGGATGCAAGGTCAGTTCGAGATTACTTTTTCTTTGGTGATGTTATTTGTTTTGATGCAACCTATAAAACAAACAAATATGGTCAGCCATTTGCTCCTTTTGTTGGAGTAAATCATCATAGGCAAACTGTATTTTTTGGAGCTGCATTGCTTTTGGATGAAACAACAGAATCTTTTGTCTCGTTATTTCAATCATTCTTAAGAGCTATGTCTGGAAAAGTGCCAAAAACAATTTTTCCAGATCAACATGCTGCCATAGGGAAAGTTGTTGCCACTGTAATGCCAAATACGTCCCATCATCTTTGTTTGTGGCATATATACCTAAATGCAGCTAAAAACCTCTCCATTGCTTATTCTCCAAGCTTTAAGAAAAAAATTCAAGAATGTCATATATGGTCCTGAAACTGAAGAAGAATTTCTCTTTGCTTGGGATGAATTGTTAAAGGAGTTCAATCTTGAAGAAAATAAGTGGTTGAAAGAATTGTTTTCAATTCGAAAGAAATGGGCTTTAGTATATGGAAGAGAACATTTTTGTGCAGACATGACAACAACTCAACGTAGTGAGAGTACTAATGCTTATCTTAAGAGGTACTTGAAAAGAAAATACAACTTGAGTCGGTTTTTGAAGCGGTATGAGAAGGCAATTGAAAGGTGACATTTGGATGAACTAATAGAGGATTTTAACTCCAATCATAAGATTCCAAAGTTATGGGCTGATGTGGCAATGTTATAGGAAGCAGCCAAAGATTACACATTGAGCATCTATGGTATGTTTGAAGAAGAATACAAAAGATGGATTGCATGTCACTCTGATATTGTTGGAGAGATAGGGCCAATTTGCACATATAAAGTTTATGAGGGAAGGAGAAATTGTGAGAGACCGGTCACATTTGACTCTTCTAACAATACATGCTCTTGTAAAAAGTTTAGTTCATGGGCATTCAATGTAGGCATGTCATTAAATTACTCAATGAGAGAAAGATTTACACGCTTCCACCTAGATATATATTGAAAAGATGGACAAAATCTGCTAAGGTTGGAATGGGAAGTGATAATGACAGTTGTGTTGTTCAAGAGGATACAAGCACAAGTTCCCGATATAGTGACATATGCCACCAAAGTGTTAACCTTGCGACACAAGCTGCCAATAGTGAAAATGCAACTTTGTTCATGAAAAGGTTGTTGAAAGATGGACAAAAAAGAGTTGAAGAAATTTTAAAACAAGAGTTAGGATGGGAGCCTAAAAGAAATGCATTAAACCATTGCGATCAAATGTCTCAACAAGTAAGTGGAATTCAACCAAAATATGATGGTGGACCGTGGTAGAAAGGTAAGCATTGTGGAGAAGAAAAGAAGAAGAAAAAGTCTACAAACCCAAGAAATGGTCAAGCTAAAAAAGGTAAGTAAATGTTAATTTCTGTTTTTGTGTTCTAATGCTTTTATTTTACTGATGATGAAAAAATTGTATTTTTTTCTATTTTCTTACAGGGCCAAAAAGTGAAATCTCAAAAAAAAGCAACCAAGCATCTACCCAAGCACAAAGCCAACTAAACCTAATGCCATGCCCATCAACTTTTAGTGGTCCTGTACAATTTCAATATGCCTTCCCATCTCTTGTTTCACAATATGTTACTAACCCTCAAGGAATGTCTATGGTAAGAACTATTCTAGTTACTAATGCATAACCTTTTATTGAAATTATTCTAACTAACAAGCTTCCTTTCACATTTGTGTTACCAAACACCACCCTCTATGGTGTTAGCTAGCAATTTCACCAGGTTTGTTTGTCATGCTCTACTTCATTTGTTATTCAATTGTCATGTGTCACTAAATAGTATTTTCTGTATTTATTTTCAAATATTATGTAGGATTTGGAGCTTCAGTTGAAGCGGCAAGATGAATAACAATGCTAGAATCATAAATGATAAGTGCTAACAAAGGTTGAGATTTTTTTTTTTTTTTTTTTTTAATGATTGAATTGAACCATTTAATCTTTCTTCACTAATTCTAGTTATTGCAGGAATTCAATCACACCATCTAGCACTGAAGCCTAAATTTTTTAACTTGTGCAAAGAGGGAGCTGCATTTTGCTTAGAAAGGGAAAAGAACAATGTACCCCAATTTTTTGAATGCCTTGTTAGTTGCTGTAGATGAAGACCTAGCTAAATGCTGCTTCACATTTTGGAGTTCAAGTTCAACAAATTCACTCATCTTATTGTAGTTGGAACGAAATGTTTCTTGTTCTCACCAAATCTTGGCATTTACATTTAACCCCTCTGCTTCTTACACTTGTTATAAACTCTTCAATGTGGCCTTCATAACCAACTGACTTTGTTAGACTATCTTCACCAATGCATAGTCTTGGATTTACACGAAGGGACTTTAACTGGTTGTACACCAAGATGATAGCATGTTATTCTTACACCGTTACTATTAATATATTATGTAGCTTCTTTGGGAGTGAGCAGTGAATCTTCTTAAAATATTCATCCTTATCTACAAGTTTATTTTGATGTGCCTTTAATGCAAAAATCCCAAGTAAACTTTGTTATGACAGGTTGTGTAACTGTATGTATGTAGATACTATTGATGTTAGTGTTATTTGGTAGTTAGCAATATATATAAGCCAGCTGCTATTATATAAACCAAATTAAGAATAGATGGAAATCAGAAACTTTGTCTTCACAAACCAATCGATGAGAAACAGGTGGCACTCAGTTTTCCATTCAGATACATTGTGGTGAAATCTTGTTTTTTTGTTTCAGCACCAGCACAATGGCATCTTGTGTATGTTTCTCTCTGTGATTTCTATTTCTTACGGCACTAATTTCTCTGTCTAATTCAGAAGAAATAAGTTCATTGAATTAATGTTATAGACCATTCATATCAAGTTGATGACCATTTGTTGGAATCTGAACAATTCATTTGGGCATACTTATCAAAATTGGGTTGGTGTAAGAGAAAGTGAAAGAGACTAGGATGAAAGGTTCGAGGCATGGAGGTGAAGAATAAGTGGATGAAGCAATGCTTAATGGACATGAATTAAGGAGTAAATTGTGAGGTTCTTACAGGGACAACAAACATGAACACAGCCACAGAAGTAAGAGCCTTTCTGTGCTCAACATGACAACATCAGTATGAATGCATCCATGACGAATTGCTCAGGAGATGGAGATGAAAGAACGATTCCATCACTTCTGATTTGATTTTCAGCTGAATAGAGAAGGAGATGGAGATGAAAATATGAGATTTTCATTGCTGGTTTGGCTTTCAACGAAGAGATGAAGAGAGGAGAGACGGATGAGAAGAAGCTGAAACGAAAATGGTAAAAAAAAAGTTTTAAAATAAGAAAAACAAGTGGTTTGATTTTCAGCCAAAGAAGGAGATGGACACGGAGACTGGAAGATGAGTTTTTTGCTGGTGCTTTGGTTCACAGCCATGAGAAGAGAGACAGAGAAGTAGTAGATGGAGACAAAAATATGGGTTCCTTCACTGCTGGGTTTGGTTTTCAGCCATGAGAGATGAAGAGAGAAGGAGAGACGGAGAAGAAGAAGCTGAAACGATAGTTTACGTTTTAGCGGGAAACCAAATTAGCAAATGGTAAAAAAATAGTTTTAAAATAAGAAAAACAAGTGACGCTTTAAAATCATGAAGGAAAAGGAAGAGAAAATGTAAAACATTAATTTTTCTTTTTTCCAAAAACACGTGTTGAGCAGGGAGGTGTCCGGGGGGGGCCAAAAGGGTGTTTTTTAAACAAACCAAATGGGGGGGGCCCCCCCATTTTCCAAACCCAAATTTGTACCAAAAAGTGATGTTTTCCACCAACCCCAAAGGGAAGGGCCCCCCACCATTTCTACCAAACCCAAATTTGTAAAGAATGGATCAACATTAGGAAAGTGATGGACAAAGTAGCCAGCTGTGCACCCAAGGAACCCCCCCCCAAAAAAAAAAAAAAGAAAAGAGGAAAGCCACAAAAAGTTCGGCCACCAAAGATCCCATTTAATAATATTTTTCAAACCAATTTGGGGTGATAATGGGAACATTTTCTTCCCAATAATTTTCTGCAAAAATCTCTTGATGTCAAACAGTGGGGAAGTGAATATTGTGGCAGAAAAATACAATTTCACAAGTCAATAGTAATTTCATTTTGAAAATGGCTGGAATTCCTTGGATGTTTTGATTCATGCACGAAGTTGTTACTTAGATCCACTGAAAGCCACAATGAAACATAAGGGCTTATTAACGTTGCACTTGACCCCCCCCCCCCTTTCTCTTAATAATATGCCTTTTTTTTTCAATAGAAAAAGTAAGGGCTTACTAGTGTTGCACTTGTACCCCTCTCATCTCAATACACTACCTTTTTATTAAGCAAGCGCAAAAATTAACCTTTCTAAGTTGTAATAAAGGAGAAAGAAGGAAAACTGAAATTAATTAAAAAAAACGGAAACTTACTAGTGTTTGCCTGACAGTTGTTACAAGCCTTGGATGCTGGTCTCGAGGTTGAGAAATAAACACAACAAACCGTTGAGATACTGAAGAACTTGATAAGAAGTTGTGTGGGTTAGGGTTAAGCACGAGGTTGCTTAAAGCATTACACCCTGAGTATCTAGATTGGAATACCCAGACCGCTGCTTCCAGCTAGTATTTATAGAATAAATATTGAGTTCTATTGGTAATTGGACTCTTTTACAAAGGCCCATTACACCGTTAGATCGGAATTAATCTGATGGATCATATTAGAACATAAGTTGAGTATGACTCAAATACCTCAACAATAAGTTGGGTATAACTTGAGTACCTCAACATAAGTTGGGTATGACTCAAATACCTCAACAATCTCCTCCTATGTTCTACATATGGCTCTAGCATTAGTCCCAGAAATTTAATGTTCAAACTCAATACAGAATCATTTATAACTTTTTAAAAGAGAATAGTATTCAATAAAATCCAAAAGAATACTTCGAATCAAAACATGAGTTTTAGAACAAATCTAAACCCAATCTAATTAGAAGTTCTTCTTGGATTGAATTACTTATTCTCACAAAGAACAATACAACTGTTCCTTGCATCCTTGAACGATTTACTCTTAAAGTGAATCTTTCCTATCGAGATCTATCCTAACAGCTTTGGGTGATTTTACTTGACAAGTAAATCTTTCCATCAAGCCAAAGGATTGGATTCGCTCCTCCATTTTCGCCATCCATTGCAAATTTATCAAAATATGAATTTCATAATATATGAATTCAACATTTGCATAAGTATCTAGCTCAATCAAAAGAACTTAGTACAACCCACATGATGACTAAAAAATCATTCGCATTCTCATCAAGTTTCTATACAAAAACAAGATCTAAACGGTTTCTTTTACAAGAACCATTCCATGTTTCTATTTGGAATCATGTTCAACACAATTTGCATTCTCATCAAGTTTCTATACAAGAACAAGATCTAAATGGTTTCTTTTACAGAGAACCATTCCATGTTTCTATTTAGAATAATATTCAACATAATTTGCATTCTCATCAAGTTTCTATACAAAAATAAGATCTAAATGGTTTTTTTTACAAAGAACCATTTCATGTTTCTATTTGGAATGTTAGAGTTATCGTGTCCAACATAGTTTATTGATTATATCATCAAATTTGGAATGATAAACCTTTCTATGGAAGACATATCATCAGATGTGGAATGATATAAAGATAACAATAACATCATCGAAACATATCAACAATTTTCATATTCCTTGAATGGAATCATAAGGTAATCAAGCTTCATACAAAGGTTGTTATATCATCAATGTGGAATGATTTCACAAACCTCTATACTCCACAATCCTGCCAAATTATCTGAAATATGCAAATTGTCATGAATGCTAACTATAGCTAGATGAAATTAGAACAATTCAAAATAACATATAATTGGATTAAGACCTATCTATCTATATGGTCTTTAACCCCATCTCCCCCACAATTTTGAATGTTCGATTTGTATTTCAATCCCTTTGTAAGGGCATCTACCATGTTCTATATTGATCACACATCAACTAAAGTGATCACTTATTGTTCTATTAGATTATTCAGCACAACCTGCATAAACATAATTTGTCTTCTCTTACCATTAAAGAATGAGATATTAGCTTCATTGGTGTTGCTTGATTATCACAAAAACAAATCTTCAAGTTAATCATAGGAATATCCAAGATCAGATCTTTTATCCACTCTCTACCTTATCTCTCCTGAGGCTAGAGAATATAATTCTAATTCCATAAAAGATTGAACTCAAAACAATACAAGTTCATCCATTGGATTTCCTTTCAACAACCACTTTACCTAGTGTAAGAATAATCAATGGTAGATTTACTGTTTCTATTTCTGAGCAATAAGTTGCATCAGAATTATCCTTCCAAAAATTGAGGATGTCCAATTTAGAGATTTGTAGTACCCTTAAGATATCTCATTAACTTTTTAAGGGCATTCCAGTGCTCTGTACTAGGATTATATGTGAAGCGACTTAGCATGCCTACTGTATCGGTTATGTCTGGCCTAGTGCAACTCATTGCATACATAAGACTACCAATCAGTTTAGAATATACTAACTGATTCACAACTTTACCATCTTCGGTACAAGCTTTTGTTATAATCATATGACGTCTCTACTAGTTTGCATCCACTGTATCCCCATCTAGAAAGTAGTTTTTCAATATAGCTAGATTGGCTAAGGGTAATTCCTTGCCCATAAAAACTTATTTTCATGCCAATAATGGTGTCTATAACACCAAGATCCGTCATGTCAAATTCTTTAGCTAAGGTTTCTTTGATGCCACTCACTAAAGAATGATCAAAACCAAGAATCAGCATGTCGTCTACATATAAGCAAATAATTATGACCTTATTCGACACAGACTTATAGTAAAGGCATTTATCAGAGTTACTCATTTGAAACCCAAAGCTCTTTACTTATTTTGTCAAATTTTTGTGCCATAATTTATGTGCTTATTTAAGATCAAATGACTAAATTAATTTATACTCTTTATGTTCGAAACCTTTCATGACACACCCTTCAAGTTTGTTCGTGTAGGTTGTATAATTAATGTACTCTTTGTCCATATCATTCACTCTATCAGAATCCATAAAATTTAAAATCGATATGAATCACTTGATATGAAACAAAAAACTTAGAGACATGTCATTTTTATTTACAAGACCAGGAATCAACGACACAAGAATCATGAGACTGAATCAAAAAACACATTAGTGTTCTATAAAACAAATTTAGACTCTTTCATCCAAATTTTGTTCTCTCTTTCTTGTATTGATTTTAGACCTAAAGAAGGTCTCTAACTTGGTCATGTTAATTGGACACATATCTCCTTCAGGTGTTCTCTCTCTTCCCCTCCCTTTTTTTCTTCAAAAAAAATGCTAAAAAAAATTCTTGACAGAAGAGAGTAACTCGCAATTTCTTTCTAGATTTCATAACCAATTTCTTTTATTTATAAAAATAATATAAAAGAAATCAAAGGGAAAAAAATAGAGAGAGGGACAGTTCCCATCACAACATATTCATCTTTCAGAAAATTGATTGATAATCAATGGTCAAATTCCCACAAATTTCTAATCAACTAATTCTGACCAAGTCAAAATATATAAAAATTGACCATCGGATTGATTAAATCAAGCACAGGAACAGAAATAATCAAAAAACCGTTTAAGGCACTTTGGTTTTACTTTTCTTTTTCTCTTCTTTAAATTATCAATCCCAACATTAAAAACTTAAACATTAGATTGAAGCAAAAGTTTTCATCATAAATAGATTATTTGAAAACTAACTGAATTTGTGCTCACCTTAGCTTTGGAGCATCCAAACTTTAGTTATTCCATCTCTGAGCAATGCGCTAGAGGCACCACCAGATTCGTAAATGGCATTCAAGTGATTGCCAAGGCATTCTATATTCCCTTCCATCGAGCAACAATGGACCAACGATTCCCACAAGAATCTGGACATAACCCACAGGTATCATTGCGGCACGATTTCGATTGTCGGCCTTTTCTTTGAGGTCGTAAAAGGGTTTGATTCCATCAACCACAGATTTGATGACCTCCTCGTCCTCTTCCGGTCGGCAAAGGTACCACCTCCATTCCATATATGAACGCAGGCTGCTACTTTTTCCAGCTCTTAGCACTCTGCTTTTAGAAAAGCAAATGTGAACGCAGTAGCAGAGACAATTCCGAATAGGTACAAACAATTGAGTTATCTTGTTCAATTTCGAAAGGAGAGATACGGTTCATTCTAATCCCATATTCTCCCAGCTCCACGCACAGGTTTTTCATCAAACCCACCAACGCGTGTTTCGACGACGTATGCGCGTGCGGTGTCTGCCCAGCTGCCACCGAAGCAACACTGGAAGCGTAGAGTATGGTGGGATTTTTATTTGCGGCAGCCGCTGCTGGCGGCTGCCGATGGTGGAGATCTCGCCACGTCTACAAAAGAAAATCCAACGGTGTGGGATTAAAAGTCAGGGGTTATATTGTAAATGTAATTTTTTTATTTTTATCTGAAAGTTCGTAAATTTACGAGATGAAACCCTCATTCTATCCAACTCCAACATCTTCTCTCGTCTCCGGCGACTGAAATCATCCCGCAACAGAGCCCTATGGAAAGATATTTTGAAATGTTAGCAAAAAATAACCAAGATTCGAGAAATGGACAAACCATAGCTGCGGCACGGAAGGATCCAGTTCTCCTTTGCAAAGAAGGGAACAATGACGAAAAAAAAGATGCTCGCATGGGAAAAGAACCAGACACGAAGACCAATGGCGGGGAGATATCAATCGATGCCAAACATTTCCGCAAAGAAGCATTTCCGTAGGGGTTAATAGCCTTCAACTGCGATATGTGTCTAGAAGCTGAAGCAGGTGAACTGGAAACTGTGAGAAGGGTTTTGATAAACAACACCAAAGGACAAAAGGGCTTTGAGAAGGGTTCTTACCATAGCAATGAATGAGCCGCTATTGGTGCAAATTTAAGCGTGTAATTCAAAGCATGCTCTACCGATGTTTGATTAATAATCTGGGTTTCTATTTTCTTGAATCGGTTTATCTGCTAGCTCTTGTTTCTCCACACTTCCGGAGCGGTTTCAGATGGGGAAAACTGAAAAAGCATGCGAGAAAGAAAGAACAATTGAGATTGGTTTGTTGTTCGCTTCTTTTGAAGAATCCTAGTCTTTTCTTTTGGCTTTTGTCCTGGCTTTTGCCCTTATTGTGCTAACACAATATTCTGGGGGTTTCCCTGATTGCTTTGTATCTGGTTCGAGAATGAGCGAGGAAACAATAAAATCCAGTGTTATCCTCTGTTTATGAATGTTCTTTGGTTCGTTTTCTCTGATTCTCTCGTTGTCTAGCCTTTCTACTTAGAATATCCTCTGTTTTGTTGATTGTTTATCAAATAAATTTTGGGAAATGCTATGTAGTTATACAGTGTTTTCAAAATTTATAAACGTGTTGAAGTTTTCAAGCTGAAGTCGTCCCTAAAATGTTGAGTTTTTACCGGAGTCGGACAGTGAGATTGGTTTTGAAACTCTTCTAGCCAGAGCTTGATGGCTAGCTAAAATGGCAGTAGTTTTTATTGCCTTTCATTGGATGCTCTTGAAATCCCAGCGAGGACGTCATCTCAGTCTCCAGAGAATCTCAACTTGAAGCCTCACAGGTCGTCTGATTCTGCTTGGGAAGCTATACGTTTTGCTTCTTCTAGCCGAAAAGAAAGGTTAAACTACAGAGATTTCAAGCTTGTTCGTACTATTGGGAGTGGCAACCTTGGGAAGGTCTACCTCCGTCTACTTAGGAGCGAAGGGAGCGGTTTTTACGCCATGAAAGTGGTGGAAGAAGAAACCTTGGAAGGTCGTTGTTTTTAGGGCTCCGTTGTAGGATGATCTTAGTCGCCGGAGACGAGAGAAGACGGGTAGAATGAGGGCTTCATTTTGAAAATTTACGAACTTTCAAAACCCTTTAATGTAAAAATAAAAAATACATTTACAATTAAACCCCTGACATTTTATCCCACACCGTTGGATTTTCTTTTGTAGACGTGGCGAGATCTCTACTGGCGGCTGCCGCAAATAAAAATCCAGTATGGTGCCTTTATTGGCTCCGACGAAACCATTGCCTTCGTCCACTGCGACTTCTCCACGGACGAAGACGTCCGCAATGCCGTGGAAACAGAACCCGATACGATGCTGGATTTCTTTTTCTTTTTCAGAGAAGACATCTTGAATTTTATCCACAAAATATTCGTCACACTTTAACAAAATAATTGAATCGTGAATCCAATCTCCTTTCAGAATTTCACGAGCAGACAAATTTCATAATGTTTTAAGATTGTTAGGGTTAGGGTTAAGCACGAGGTTGGTTAAAGCATTACACCCTGAGTATCTAGATTGGAATACCCAGACCGCTGCTTCCAGCCAGTATTTATTCTATAAATACTGAGTTCTATTGGTAATTGGACTCTCCTACAAAGGCCCATTACACCATGGATCGTAACTAATCTGATGGATCATATTAGAACATAAGTTGAGTATGACTCAAATACCTCAACAATAAGTTGGGTATAATTTGAGTACCTCAACATAAGTTGGGTATGACTCAAATACCTCAACAGTTGTGTCACTCAGAAACTTACCATGTATGTTAGTAAATACTTTTAGAGGCAAGGTTCGCTCCACCAATAGAGAACAATTCACCTTTCAAATGTACCCTTTATTTTCCTACTCAAATCGAAGGCGACTGATTTTGTTTGTAACTCTTTTTTCATTATTTTTTATTCTAAATTTTTTATTGGAAGATTTTAAGTCACAGAACTATTATTTAAAATGGGGTTATATTTTAAAAGGAAAAAACACACAAAGGGAGGGGGGGCCCCGCCGCGCGCTTTAGCAAACAAAAAAAAAATGGGGGGCGGCCTTTCTTTTGTTTTGCCGTTTAGAGGGTACTAAGTGATGAGGAAAGAATAAGTAAGCTTAAAACCAGTCCGGTTTAAGCCCAAACCGACCTAGATCAGAATCAGCTCGGTTTGAACCGAACCCGACCAGCTCGGATCAAGCTAAACCGACCAAGTAAAGGTCGGTAGAAGAAATACAAAGGCTGAATAACAAGGTAGGTCTGAATAAGATTCTAGCCAAAGTAATAGTATTCAGTTACAACTCAACTACTCGTATTTGAGTAGGACTCAACGACTAAGAGTCAGATCACAACCTAACTAGGGTTTGAGTCTCACTCAAACTCGTACATGGAAAATCTATAAAAAGGTAAAGGAGCACAAGAGAAAGGTACGCTGAATAGAGCCATCACTATTCGTATTATTATTGTTCATTACTTTCTTGCCTTCCTTAGTCGGATTTCTAACTAGATCGTCGGAGGTGAAAACTCGACCTCCACGGTCGAGCTCATCTGTGCAGGTTGAACCAGCTGAAGGGACGAACAGGATTGTGCAGCAACAATTGGCGCCGTCTGTGGGAAACTTGATCAAAAAGCTATTATGAAGATGAGATCAGGTTTGGTAATCGAAGAGTTGTCTGGTGGAGAAAAGGAGGTCGACCAGGTTGGGATGGAAAAAATTCCTGAACTCCAGATTCAGCAAGATTCTCCAATTCTCCCAGACACACTAGCAAATCCATACGCGACAACGCATCAAATTGTCGAAGTTCAAAAGGAACAAGTTGAGATGAGAAAAGAAATCTCATCCTTAGGCGAGTTGATCAGGATGGCCATACAACACATAATTGCTCCAGAAGCAGATTCTCAGAAAAACCAAAAAAAGTCTCGAGGAGAGCAGGCGTAGCCGACCACCCGTAATCGACCAAATCCCTCAACAATCTCAAAAAGAGCTGGCAAAATCTCAAGCCGCGAAAGAGGTTATTTCAGAAAAGAATCCCCCGGTCAACGACGACGGAGATCGAGGGAGCAATGCGAATCCAACAAAAGCTTCAAAGGACAAAAAGAATCGTAATGGTTCAAAGAAGCGGGATGACGAGATGAATAAGCGCATCGCTGACCTTGATGAAACAGTCAAAAAAGCGTTAAAGCTTGGAAAAGAAGAGCTATACGCCGTCTTACAAGAGGACCCTTTCATCAAAAGTGTCTCGGAAGCAGAGATGCCAATAGGTTTCAAATGTCCGACCTTCAAGGCGTACGACGGATCGAAATGTCCTAAGAACCATATCACCCATTATAAGTCTGTCATGTCTACTTCTAGACATAATGAGGCAGCCATGTGCCGCAGTTTCCCAGCATCACTGACCGGAGCTGCATTAGATTGGTACCAAGCTCTGCCTCGTGGCACAATAAAAAGTTTCGAACATCTAGGTCGGACTTTCTTATTGCGTTTCCAAAGCGGAGTAGAAACCAAAAAAAGAGAAGACACCTTGTTCGTTGTAAAATAAGGGCGAACGGAGTCCATTAGAGATTTCCTTGAGAGATTCAATAAACTGACCATGCAGATTGAAAATCTGGATGAAATGATAGCTTTCCACGCCTTGTACCAAGGACTCACCCATGAAGGCCTACTTGAGAGACTTTTGAATGACATGCCTGAAACGTATAACGCTCTCCGTGAACAATGCCACAAGCAAGCGGAGATATCAGAAACAATTGAATCTCGAAAAAAGGAGCATCCGACCTTGGAGGCAAGAGCGTACAAAGAAAAGTACCAACATGTCAGAAGATCGACCATAAACCCGACTAGGGATGGTCGACCTGAACAGGAAAGGTTACCGGCCATGAGGCGATCGGAAATCCTGATGCAGATTAAAGATCGAGGAATCCTCCAACAGCCCGAAAAGTTACATTCTCGACCAGGAAATCGGGACAAAAGCAAATATTGCGACTTCCACAAAGATCACGGACACTGGACAGATGACTGTCGACAACTAAAAGAAGAAATTGACAGAATCATCGATCAAGGGCGGCTCGTAAAATACCTCAAACCTACCCAGCCTGATCAAAAGCAAGTAGAAGGGGGTAGGAAGAGGCCTAGATCTCCGAGCAGAGAAGGACGCCAAAACAAGTCCCTACCACGAGAAGGAGGAGATAATAAAAAACGACCACCCATATTTACTGTATTCGGTGGTCCAACTGAGGAGTCCAGTAGACAAGCCAAAAGAAAAGCACGATATGTGGGGAATGCCGAGCTTGAGAAACCAGGTGAGAAGATCACTTCAGAACCAATCACCTTCTCAACCAAAGATAAGCAGGGGGTAAACACTCCCCACGACGATGCCCTTGTCATCAAAGTCACTCAGGCCGGAACAGAGGTCCATAGAGTCCTAGTAGATACTGGGTCATCAGCAGATATCTTGTCGTTAGAAGCTTTCCAAAAATTACAGCTAGACGAGAAAATGCTGATCCCTTGTGGGACGCACTTGTACGGTTTCACGGGAACCTCAACCCGAGCAGAGGGCACCATCAGATTAGATCTTCGTATTGGTGAACACCCCAGAGACAAGGTCGTCCAAACAAATTTTATGGTCGTCCGAGATTTGTCAGCTTATAATATGATCTTAGGACGACCAACCCTTTGTACCCTGGAGGCGGTAGTATCATCCTTACACATGAAGATGAAATTCCCAACAAAAAAGGGAATAGGAGAATGTTCCGCCGACCAAAAGGGAAGCAGGCAAAGCTATGCCAATTACATGAGAAAGAGAGTAAAAACAAGCTCTACCATGGCGGTCGAAGTCAGAGATGATCGTGATGAAGAAAACATGCAAAGAGCCGAACCGGTAGAAAAATTGGAAAAGATTATGTTGAATTTAAGAGAAGATCAGGGAACTATGATCGGAGCAGAACAAGAAGAAGGATTTAAAAATAGTCTAACCAGCTTTCTACAGAAAAATACTGACGTCTTTGCATGGTCGGCCGAAGACATGCCCGGAATAGACAGAAAAGTAGCCGAGCACAGGTTAAATATTGACCCTCAGGCAATTCCAGTAATACAAAAAAGAAGAAAATTTTCTTTGGAAAAGCATGAGGCAATCCGAACAGAGGCTCAGAAGCTAAAGCAGTCCGGATTCATTAAACCCATCCACCACCCAACTTGGTTGGCCAATGTGGTGATGGTAAAAAAGGCCACCAGAAAATGGAGAATGTACACAGACTATACCGACCTCAACAAAGCCTGTCCGAAGAATTGTTATCCTCTACCAAGGATAGATTTGCTCATCGATGCAACCGCCGGGCACGAGATGCTCAGTTTCATGGACGCCTATTCAGAATACAACCAAATCTTGATGAACCCAGACGACCAGAAACACACAGCATTCATGACAGACAGGGATAGTTATTATTACAAAGTAATGCCTTTTGGTCTAAAAAATGCTGAGGCAACCTACCAGCGAGCGTTCAACAAAATTTTCGAACAGCAGATAGGCAGGAATATGGAGGTATACGTTGATGACATGCTGATAAAGAGCACATCTCAATTCAACCATCTGAAGGACCTAGCAGAAGTCTTTGAGGTACTCCGAGCATACAAAATGAAGCTTAACCCAGAAAAATGCGCTTTTGGAGTATCTTCAGGAAAATTTCTGGGGTTCATGGTATCCCAAAGAGGAATAGAAGCTAATTCGGAGAAGATAAAAGCCATACAAGAGATGAAACCACCAAAAAGCATCAAGGAAATACAAAGTCTCACTGGTCGGGTAGCAGCCTTAAACAGGTTCATAGCCCGGTCAGGAGAGAGATGTTCACCTTTCTTTCAAGCCTTAAAAAATATTTCCAAAAAGGGAGTACCAGAATGGAGCGAGGAGTGTCAACAAGCTTTCGAACATCTGAAAGAGAAGCTAACAACTCCACCCCTGCTCGTACGACCGACCACAGGAAAGGAACTGATCGTCTACTTGGCAACTTCACCCCTGGCTGTTAGTGCAGTACTCGTACAAGATGAAGGAAAACAGCAAAACCCAGTTTACTATGTGAGCCATGTGCTCCTTGATGCCGAAACGAGATATCCAGAAGTGGACAAGCAAGCCTTGGCCTTGGTCATAGCAGCCAGAAAACTGAGACCATATTTTCAGTCGCATCCTATTGCAGTATTAACAAATTTTCCCTTGAAGAAAATACTGCACCGACCAGACCTGGCCGGAAGACTGGTATCATGGGCAGTTGAGCTAAGCGAGCATCAAATAGAGTTCCGACCAAGACCAGCTATTAAAGCTCAGGTCCTAGCTAATTTCATCCTTGAAACTTCTGAACCAAAGCATGAGCAAGAAGAAGAGGCCACTTCCGGAAGCATCAAAAGATGGATACTTTCAGTGGATGGTTCTAGCAACGCACAGGGGAGTGGAGCGGGATTGCTCCTTGTCAGCCCAGGAGGATTCCAAATACGGTATGCACTACGCTTCCAATTCAAGGGCTCAAACAATGAAGCAGAATATGAAGCATTGATAGCAGGTCTTCGTATAGCAAAAGCCCTTGACATTCAGAACATCGAAGTTAGAAGCGACTCGCAACTAATTGTGAATCAAGTGAACGGGCTATATGAAGCAAAAGAAAAAAGGATGACAAAATATCTGACCATGGTCAACCAATACAGACAATTCTTAAAAAACATCCAAATCCAACAAGTCCCTAGATCAGAAAATGAGCAGGCAGATGCCTTATCTAGGTTGGCTACGGATGAGATGGAAGCAGACCCGGTTGTATATATGGAAGAACTACAGTTTTCGAGCATCAATCTGACCGACCAAATGCACATACAGACCGAGCACGGTTGGATGACTCCAATAATCAATTATCTGGAAAGTGATTTACTACCAGAAGATCCAAAAGAAGCTAGAACTGTAAAGCAAAGAGCAGTCAGATACACTGTCAGAAATGATAAGCTATACAAAAAGTCTCTCACCCGACCATTGTTACGATGTGTAGGGGCTCCTGAGGCAGCTGTCATCCTAAAAGAAATTCATGAAGGAAACTGTGGAGGCCATATAGGAGCCAGAGCCTTAGCAGACAAGGTAATAAGGCAAGGATACTATTGGCCCACACTACAACAAGATTCGAAGGCTCACGTCCGCAAATGTGACAAGTGCCAGGCACACGCCAACGTACCCCATGCTCCTGCAATGCCTCTGACATCAACTCTCTCTCCGATTCCATTCGCGAGATGGGGGATAGACCTGGTAGGAAAACTACCCAAGGCCACAGGAAGCAGAGAGTACCTGGTGGTGGCAGTCGATTACTTTACTAAATGGGTGGAGGCTGAAGCACTGGCGTCCATCAATACCGACCAAATGAAAAAATTCGTCACACATAATATCATGTATCGGTATGGTATCCCAAAAATCATTGTCACCGACCACGGTAAACAGTTCGAAAATGCTGAATTCGAACGTTTCTGTAAAGAGCAAGGTATAGAGCACCGTTGGTCTTCTGTAGCATATCCACAGAGCAATGGCCAAGTGGAAGTTACTAATAGATCAATGTTGGAAGGATTAAAGAAAAGATTGGACCAGTCTAAAGGCAGATGGGTAGAAGAGTTACCTAAAGTTCTATGGTCTTACCGAACTACTGCCAGGACGACCACCGGCGAATCTCCATTCCGACTAGCTTATGGAGTCGAAGCTCGGATTCCCGTAGAGGTTAAGGTCGGATCTATCAGAGAAGAAGAATTCAATGAGGAAGCTAACATCGAAGGAATGAGGGCAAACATAGACTTTATTGAGGAAGTCAGAGATAAAGCACAATATAGATTGGAGGAATACCAAAGACGCATTGCAACACACTACAATGCAAGGGTTAAACTGCGACAGTACCTCCCTGGAGATTTGGTCCTCCGCAAATCATCTGGCTTCGATCCCACAAATCAAGGAAAGCTTGCTCCAAACTGGGAAGGACCGTACATTGTAGTACAACAAGTTGCCCCAGGAGCATACAAGCTGCGCGATCCAGAGACCGGCCAACTCATACCTCGGACCTGGAATTCAAACAACTTGAGGAAATACTATCAATAGTATAAAAGCCTCAACAAATTTTGGAATTTTCTTTCAGTTTCCGTCTTTAAATTTTTTAGATACTCACTATAATTGGTGATTCAGACATTTTGATTTTTTTTTGAATAAAGTTTTTGAAATTTCTACATATCATCACAGCTTAAGCTATAATACTTAGCTAAGATGATCATGGGGGTATTGACAAACAACTGAAATTCATCAACCGACCTACTAAGGTCGGAAAACAAAAGGCCCTAAGTCACTTAGGCACCAAAAGCCCTAAGTCTCTTAGGCCACCGACCTACTAAGGTTGGAAAACCAAAAGCCCTAAGTCACTTAGGCACCAAAAGCCCTAAGTCTCTTAGGCCACCGACCTACTAAGGTCGGAAAACCAAAAGCCCTAAGTCACTTAGGCCACCGACCTACTAAGGTCGGAAAACAAAAGCCCTAAGTCACTTAGGCACAAAAAGCAACTTAGACATACAAAGATTTAAACTTTGGTGTTCGGAAGAAAGGAGTAACAATTGACGAAAACATCTGTTATAGATTAAAAATGCCTTTCTATTTCGAACAAAGAAAGGTTACATCAAGCCTCAAAAAGAGGGCAGTACATCAACAAAAGACATTTAAAGGCCATACATACAAAAAAAGTCTTAAAAAACTCTAAAGTTTCTCTTTTGATTTTTGAGCTGCTGAAGATGAGGTACCCGAACTACCAGCCTCAGGCAGGGGATCCCAGTTATCCAGAAAATCAGTCACTTCAACTTCTTGAGGCTTGGGAAACCTTGGTCGGTCAACACACCAATCAGGTCGGGGAATCTTGAGATCGTCATAAATTCCAGGATCAATCAGGTTCTGAAAACTGGATAGATCCAAATCCTTAAAAGCTGCAATAAGACCCTGATAGGTATGACGCCGAGCATATATATAACCAGGTGCAGCCACCTTGGTCATAAATTTCTTGCAACCTGCTGTTTTAACCCACCTTTTTATCACCTCAAGACGAAGCTTGGGGGAGATATCCTCGAAAACACAGGGGGCTTTCTCCTCAATGACCTTCATCAACTTAGCAACTTGATGGTCGGAGCTTTCTAACTTAGCTCGGAGACTAGATATCTCAGCTTCCTTACCGACCAAGGAGCCTTGGGTTTCCTCCAAGGATGTCTGAAGAGCAGCTTTCTCAAGCTCCACAGCTTCATTCTTACCCTTCACTGCAGCCACTTCACTGAGAAGCTCGGCCTCCCGAGCAATCAAGGCACTGTTCTTGGACTTCAAAGCAGTCAGTTCCTCTTCCAAACTTTTGTTGCGCTGAGTGGCATCCCGAAGATCAAAAAAGTCCCGCCGAGCAGAGTCAATGCTTTGACCCAGGGATTGGACCAATGCACAAGCCATTCTACACACAAAAAGACAAAGAGTTTACAAACACTGTATAGAAAAATAACTTTCAATACAAGAAGAAAATATCTATACCTCACAGTAATACTGTGCGCTTGAAGACGACCAAAACTTTGAAGATATTAAAAGTCGAAAGGAAGAATGACTCCACCCAGCCATTCATTGGCAACACTGGACATGGAGGGAGACTCACCCCTGAATACCGAAGAGTTCCCATCCAACGACCAGTCTGGTCGGAGAATATTGGCAGAGCCCGAAGACCCTGAAGCCCTGAACTGAGCAGGAAGCTCTTGACCAGAAACATCCTCACCCAAGGAAGGATGAGGATCATTTTCCGAGCCCTTTTCTTGGTCACCTTCTTTGTTGGTCGGGGAGGAATGTCAGAGGAGTAATCTTTCCGAACACGGGAAGATTTATCTTTGACAAAAGACTTCTTATCCTTAGATGGAGAAGCCCGATCAGCCTTCCCTTTGTCTGGCTTGGTCGGATGCTTTGCTTCCACCTCTAGCATAGACTCTACAACGTCGGCCAAATCATCCTCACCGAGCAACACTGCACCATCTCCCGAGTAAGTTAACTTAGCAAAATAAAGATGATTCAAAGCGATAAAGCAAAAGCACACATCTTACCGGTCAAAAAACCCCAATGATGAAGAATAGTGGGGTATTCCGGACAAAATCCATTTACAGCAAGCAAGTTCCGATCTTCAGTAGGAATCATCCGAATACGATCCCTTGCTTCCTGTTCGGATAATGAAAGGGGAGGAGGAGTATTTGAACTTTCCCCAGGACTTTTTGGCCAGGAGGTCGAAAAATCAGAAGGAGAAAGAGGGCGAACAAAAAAATCTCTAGACCTCCAACCCTTGGTATTTGAGGGAAGAGTTCCTGTTCCAACAAAGTTGCCCTCCCAACTAGACTGCAGAGCAGTTCGTTTGGAAAGATAGAACCAACGTTCTTGCTCCTGTTTCTTATACATAAAAAACTGAAGGAACAAATTTAAGGTCGGAATCACACCAACCTCCTTTTGTTTACAAAAGCCCCAAAAACAGATTATGTTGCGCCAACTATTTGGCCCTAACATTCCTGGGCACATCCCGAACTGATTGAGAGTTTCAACAAAAACTGGATGTACGGGAAGCCTAAAACCACTAACAAAGGCATCCTGATACACAGCGTATTCACCCAGAGGGGGTAAGTGAGCACGTTCATGAGAAGCTGGGACCCTGATCACAAAACTATCAGGGATAGCATACCTAGCTCGGACAAGTTCCAGATCACTCTCAGTGAGCTCGGAAGGGTAGAAGCTGGGACCAGAACTGCTAGGATCAAAATCCACATGTTCGGAAGTCCTAGGTCGGGTTCTCTCAAAATCAAGCTCAGATGAAGAAAGATTGTTTAACCATCTGGTCCTATTGGTGTTAAACCGAGCTCGAATACTTAAAGATCTGAACTCATCATCACTAAGGAAGTTCGGACGGGTACCAGGAGACAAGCTCGGATCAACAGAAGTACCACTCTCAGTATCACTGTACCCAGAGGAACAAACTTCATCATCTCCTGGTCGAACAGTTTCTTGCTCAGAAGATGAACGACTAGAAGAAGGTTTAGAAGGTCTAACAACTTTTGTTTTAACACCCATCACTAAGCTATGGTTACAGTGGCATAAATGGAAAAAAACGACAAGCAGAGACCAGAGAAAAGGAAAAAGGAAATACGCTCAGAATATAGCATAAAACAGAAAACAAATACCAGAAAAAGATTTGTGGAAAGAAAGGGAACTCACTTGCAAAAGGAATCAAAGAACAAAGCCTTCGTGAAGTCTGAAATGAAGTTCTAAAAATCCAGCAACCTTCGTCTTCTCCACAAACGCAAGCACAGTGAAAAGTGAAATGGAAGAGGGAAGGACAGAGTTATATACTTCCTAAAAACATTCAAATCTAATGGATGCAAAAGGAGAATATAAAAAGTCCTAATCTAATGGTTTTAAGGCCATCTATATCTAACGATCTTATACAAGGTCTCTTCATGAAGATTCTAATCCAGCGTTGATGACCTAGATATGAAAACGGTTGAGCTTCTCAGATTTTTTGAAATCAGAAAAGGTAATTATTAAAGGAACCACGTGTCCAAAAAGAAGAACATGCCAAAAGTCGTGCGCAGTCATTACGGCGCAGCAGTTTGTCAGGTGACGTCAGCCCCATAACACCCCACAAATCACCTCCCAGAAGATTACAAGTCAAGCTAGTCGGAAATACGTAGGTGTTCGACCAATAAAATCTCTAAAGCACGAACAAGAGAATGTTCGGACTACAGAGATTGGGGGGCTTATGATGAGGAAAGAATAAGTAAGCTTAAAACCAGTCCGGTTTAAGCCCAAACCGACCTAGATCAGAATCAACTCGGTTTGAACAGAACCCGACCAGCTCGGATCAAGCTAAACCGACCAAGTAAAGGTCGGTAGAAGAAATACAAAGGTTGAATAACAAGGTAGGTTTGAATAAGATTCTAGCCAAAGTAATAGTATTCAGTCACAACTCAACTACTCGTATTTGAGTAGGACTCAACGACTAAGAGTCAGATCACAACCTAACTAGGGTTTGAGTCTCACTCAAACTCGTACATGGAAAATCTATAAAAAGGTAAAGGAGCACAAGAGAAAGGTACGCTGAATAGAGCCATCACTATTCGTATTATTATTGTTCATTACTTTCTTGCCTTCCTTAGTCGGATTTCTAACTAGATCGTCGGAGGTGAAAACTCGACCTCCACGGTCGAGCTCCCCCCCACACTCGCACCCCCCCAAAAGAACAAAAAAAAAAGACCAGGAAACAAAAAAAAAAAAAATTTTTTTTTTTTTAAAAAATTATAATTAAAAAAAAAAAAAAAAAAAAAAAAAAAAAAACAACACCAAAAAAAAAAAAAAAAAAAAAACAACAAAATATATATTTTTTTTTTAAAAATTATCTCTAAGGGAGGGGTTATTGGTAAGAAAAAAAAAAAAAAAAAAAATATTTATTAAAAAAAGGCAGGAGGTTGCCCCCCCCCCCAGAGGGGGCCCCTACAACCCAAGTGTTTTGCTATGTTTTAAAACCTCCCCCTTTTTGTTTTAGTTTCACCTGCTATCCCATTCCTTCACTACCAGCCGATGGAGCAAATATTTTGACAAAGGCAAGTAAAGACCTAGTACAAGAATTCATTTGTCTGAAAAGTTCATACTAAAGAGAGACAGTACAAAATGCATTCAAACACAGTTTTTAGGTCCACATACTATAACCATCATCAAAGATTGCAGTTAGGCTATGTATATATTAGAGAATTTTTTTTTTTTTTGACAGATCCAAATGAACTTGGGAAGGAAAAGAAGAAAAATGGGAGAGTTCCACCAAGAGAAACAGGTTCCCTCTCAAAACCTTAGGAAAAGGCAAAGAAAACTGAGGGTCAAACAAGTTGGGTATCTATGAAGTTTCCAACTTTCCACTAACACACTCCAGACTAATGAACAAACACTAAAGGTTTTAAAAGGACATACCATTGAATTAGCTGTTTGATCATCTTTGGACATTTCATTGGCTTGGAGATCTGTCTGGGATTGGTCGGTGGGTGTAACCTTTTCACTGCCCAGCTTTTCACTGCTGCTTTCTCCTTGTTCAGAACCAACCTGCATTTGCTCTACTTCCACAGCTTCAACCGATACATTGCCAGATTTCTCTTTAGCTTCATCAGGTTCAATAACTTGAGATGGCTCACTTAATTCTCCTTTCCTCACAAGTTGCAAAGCAATCTGCCAATTAGTTGAAGGGCAATGCCAAGTTAGGGCAGCATTAAGTACCTCAAATACCAACTTTTTCATTTTTATTTTTCTTGATTTCATTTGTGGGGTTTTGTAGAACGAGCTGCCCAGTGCATGAGTCTCCTGCTACTGCAGGGTCTGGAAGGGTAAATATATGTAGTCTTACTGCCTTACCCATGTTTTGCAGGAAAGGCTGTTACTGACAAGTTTAGTACCAAAGACTAACAGGTTAGAATATTGTAACTTAACCATTGCCTCAGGGATCACCACTATAGGGTTTTCTAGTTGATACCATTTCACATTATTAATGCATCCCTGGAGACTCAAATTAAAATATTCCAACACGACAATTCAGAATGGGCACAGAAGTAGTTCCATGGATTCCAAAGCCAAGAGATACCACTCCACAATTATAATGTTTGGGCTATTTAGCGATAAGCAACCATATTCTACAGCTCATAACAGTAAAGGGCCAAACAACACATATGAGGGTTCCAACCTCCAGGAAGCCCATGAAAGAACTTATGGGTTACAGTAACCTGGTACTTCCAATATGGCCTTCTCATAAAAAGAAGTATCTCTAATAACCAGTAAAATAGGAACTGTTATAAAACTATGAAGCCCTTGGTTAGCAAGAAGAATCTATTATTAGTCCATAAAAAACGGATCACATAAAGGCCTAATGTAGTTACGATCCAAATTAAAAATTGAAATACAACATCCAAGCAAACCTTGTGGTAAATCTTCTCAATGTGCTTTTGCAAATTCCGGACTCCTGCTTCTCTGCAGTAATTTTCTATTAGAGCAAGAAGAGCTGCATCGGTCACTTCAACCTAGGAAGAATAGTCATAAACCATTAAAATACTCATTCTCATAAGTCATAAGTTATAAACCAAAATAATAACAGATTAAGATAACTTCATCCAGGAATAACAAATTACTCATAGAAGAATGACCACCACTGGCTTACCCAGCTACAATGAATTGGAAGCAAATTTTTAAAACTTCAAAGAGTCAAAGAAAAATCATTCTTGAGTACCAAAAAGATAAAAATCAATAAATAAATAAAGAGAAAGAGAGATGCTAAAAGGTAATTTGGGAAGTAAAAAAGTATAGGAAAAGGAGTCGAGAGCTAGTGCCTGAAACTAGCTCTTGATCCCCCTGCTACTGAATTATTGAGTCCTTTTTAGGACTCCTCTTTTGGAGTTTGAATCCCAGATGTAATCAACTATTCTGATCTAGAGATATTTGGAGAACTCAACAACATTAAGTCTCCTCAAAATCCTCTATTGTCTTCTCTTCATTCTTATTTTTCTGCTGCTCCTCTCTTCATCTTCTTTCTCTCGATCTCTCACTGGTATTGCTACAAATCACAACTGAAAACATATTAAAGCATTTCTGTATGTTGAATTGTTGATAATGTCAAGGTTCCATATTTCACCACAGACAAAGGCAATAAGTCTAATAGAGACAGCTTTGGTCCAGATCACGAAACCTCACAGATAAAGGATGTTAGAAAAGGTGCAGTTTGAATCAGCGAATGAGGAAGCTCTAAGCTCAGTGTACCCAATAAATGCATTGGGATTGCATGTTAATTTCTAAGGAATCACCTTCATTAAATATGAAATGGTTTCAATGATCCTATAAATAAATCATTTTATCTTTAAGCTTCACTGATAGACCCCTCACCTCACGAGTCTATACTCGCAAGCAAGGAAGGAAAGATACAAGATCAGCTACAAGATCTGCTACACAACAGCCAGGAATAGAAGGAAATATTTGAGAGATATATTTACTGTTTTATAGGAATAAATGTGGGGTGATTCGGTTGAGATACAGGATGCCTTTTAGGATTGGATTTGGAGTGATTTGGTTAAGGGATTATGTTAGGAAAGTAATTATTATTAGTAGGGGAAGGGAGAATAGGAGATTATGCTTTTGGAGTTATCAGGGAAATAAGGGAGGGGGCGATTGCTCTCGGGTAGCATAGGACCACTTACGGCTGTAGTGTGTTCTATTCTAGTGGTTTGTTTGATTAAAGGTCTATTATTATTACTACTTCCGTGTGCCAATTTACTCTTGTTAATTCACTGAATTCGGGGTCTTATCAATTTGGTATCAGAGCCAATCAATTTCAGGGGAATGGCAAAAAGTCGAATGGAACAGAGAGTAGAAGAATTGGAAGTCATTGTTAAGGAGATTCAAGGGCAAGTAGGGGCTTTAGCGCATCATATCGAAAAAGGAGAGAAGGCCAATAACGAATTCAGAGAAGAGTTGCGATTCATGTTATTAAAAGAGAAATCTCTCGATTCTCACACAGCTGAGGTGACTGAGATCGAAGGAACCCAATCTCACGGTGAGCGAATGGGGGGAACAGAAAAATCGCGGGAAATTTTTCCTAGGCAACTTGAGATGCCAATTTTTTTGGGCGACGACCCAATAGGGTGGATCGCGAGAGCCGAAAGGTATTTCGACCTTTACAAATTGAGTGATGGGGCGAAACTTCAAACAGCCACCATGTGCTTTGAAGGAACAGCGTTAGGATGGATATGTTTTCGCAAATTGCATCAACCGTTACTCTCATGGAAGGGATTGAAAGAGGCGATGATCCAACGTTTTAGTTCCGCACAACTAAAAACTCCTCAAGAGGCCTTGATCACCCACAAGCAAGTTGGGACGTTTGCAGCATATAGAGATGGCTTTGAGTCTCTGACGGCGGCTGCCGGAGCTGTAGAAGAGGAATGGTTGAAAGGGGTTTTCCTGGCTGGGTTAAATGAAGACGTGAGAGCTGAGGTTCGCCTATTTGGACCCACTAATTTGGGCCAAATAATGGATCTAGCCCAAGCAATAGAGGCAAAGAATTGGGTTGGGAAACTTACAGCCCACACACCCAGTCCAAACTTCAAACCCACATTATATCAACTTAAGCCCACCCAACACCTCTTATAAAGGAACCGGAACTACTCATGGAACCGGGATGAACCAGGGATTCAATACTCCGGTTCGACCAAACCTAAAAGTCGACCCATCGTCTTCTTCTTCTCAACCTCGCTCTGCAAGTTCAGCGGCGATAGGAAGTTCCGTTCAATCGAAGTGGCTTTCCCAGGACGAAATTAAGGAGAAAATGGACAGGGGAATATGCTTCCGGTGTGACGCTCCTTACACTAAAGGCCATCGATGCCCCCTGAAGCAACTTAAGCTGCTACTACTTCACGATGACGATGAATCAGAAGTTGCAGCGCCAGTAGGAGTGATCGATGAGGATCGTGGTGCAGTCGAAATCGATCTTGTGCTTGAAACAGAACTCTTGCATACTTCCCTGGTAGGAATTGATTCCCCACACACCTTAAAACTAACAGGGCAGATCCATGGCTGCGATGTTATCGTTTTGGTTGACTGTGGTGCAACACACAATTTCATTGCTCAAGAATTGGTGGAGCCGATGGGATTGGAGGTAAAGAACACAAAATTTCAGGTAGCTTTGGGAAATGGAACGATTAGCAAGGGTACTGGAGTTTGTCGACAAGTACCGATTCACTTGGGCGGTGAAATTTTTGTACAGAATTTTTACCCTTTTAATTTGGGTAGCATTGATATAATCTTGGGCGTGGAATGGTTGCAGACGCTTGGGGAGGTCAGAAGCAATTGGCGTTTAAGAACTATGAGTTTTGAGTGGCAGGGACGACCAGTGAAACTGAATGGGGATCCGACTTAGCTGCGATTGGAAACGACGTTGAAAAGCGTGCTACAGTCAGTTCAGGCGGGCGGTGATGGGAACTGGCTACAGCCTCAACGTCCCGAATGTGAACCTATGGAGGGACACGAGAGTGCAGCTGTATCAAATTTATTAACCGATTTTGCTCAACTTTTTGCAGAACCCACTGAATTGCCCCCAGGAGGGAACACGACCACAAGATACGGCTAGCCGAGAGAAGTACACCACCCAATATTCGACCCTATCATTACCCACACTCTCAAAAGAACAAGGTCAAAAGGTTAGTACAGGAAATGTTAACTGCAGGATTGATACGGCCTAGTGTAAGTCCTTACTCTAGTCCGGTATTGTTGGTCCGAAAGAAGGATGGCGGGTGGCGCTTCAGCGTGGACTATCGTGCCCTAAATAAACTAACGATTCCTGACAAGTTCCCTATTCCCGCAATTGACGAACTGTTAGATGAATTGGGAGGAGCCACAGTGTTCACCAAGCTTGATTTGAAAGCAGGCTACCACCAGATCAGAATTGTGGAAGGTGATGAGGAAAAGACGGCCTTTTGAACTCATAATGGGCATTACGAGTTCCTAGTGATGCCATTTGGGCTCTCGAATGCTCCGGCCACATTCCAATCACTTATGAATGAGGTATTTCAAGAACATCTGCGAAAATTTATTTTGGTGTTCTTTGACGATATTTTGGTGTATAGCAGGACCATGGAGGAACATGTGGGTCATTTACGAACCGCCTTTATACTCCTCACACAGCACCACCTCGTCGTCAACCGGAAAAAATGCATGTTTGGGGTTGCTACATTGGAGTATTTAGGGCACATCATATCTAAAGATGGAGTTGCGGCGGACCCACGAAAGATCACGTGCATGGTGGAGTGGCCCCAACCCGCCAATCTTAAAGCCCTACGAGGGTTTTTAGGTTTAACCGGGTATTACCGTAGATTCGTCCAAGATTATGGTAAGATTGCTGCTCCGCTCACTAACTTATTGAAGAAAGATGCATTTCAGTGGGGTAACGAGGCAACAACGGCGTTTAACGCCCTAAAGACAGCCATGACGACTGTCCTTGTGTTGGTTATGCCCAATTTCACAAAGGAGTTTTGGGTGGAGACTGATGCTTCAGGTTTTGGGCTAGGTGACGTTTTGATGCAAGATGGTCATCCAATTGCCTACTTGAGCCAAGTGTTGTCCCCTCACGCACAAACCAAGTCTTGCTCTATGAGAAAGAACTAATGGCAATTGTGCTAGCTATCCAGAAATGGCGTCACTACTTGATGGGGAGACATTTCAAAGTACAAACTGATCAAAAGAGTCTGAAACTTTTGCTGGAACAACGCATTGTGGCTACTGATCAACAGAAGTGGGTCTTGAAGCTTTTGGGATTTGATTTTGAGATAGTGTATCGTCCGGGCAGCGAGAACAAGACCGCAGATGCTCTCTCGCGACGGTCAGCGGGTGATATGCAGCTCCTCACTATGACAACAACAACCTGGCAGGAAAGTGAGGGATTAGATGCGGAAGTTCACGCCTCAGAACATTACCAGAAGATCATTCATGCCCCAATGAAGGGATCCTAAGACTATCCTAACTATCAGCTCCAACAAGGCTCATTACTCTATAAAACAGGTTAGTCATCCCTGAAGGATCTCCCCTAATTCCCAAATTATTGTCCAAGTATCACTCCACCCCATTCGGTGGACATTCAGGATTTCTGCGGACCTACAAGCGATTGACGGCTGTGGTCTATTGGGTGGGAATGAAGGCTGTTGTTCGGGACTTTGTGGCTAGTTGTGATGCTTGTTAGCGTAGTAAATTCTTAGCTATGAAACCCGCAGGTCTCCTTCAACCGGTGCCAATTCCGGAACACATTTGGGAGGATATTAGTATGGATTTTATTGGCGGATTACCCAAGACTAAAGGTGGGGATACAGTGTTGGTGGTAGTGGATTGTCTCTCAAAATACAGCCATTTCCTTGCTCTTTCGCACCCTTACTCCGCGAAAGAGGTGACTATCTCTTTCACTCGGGAAGTTATCCGCTTGCATGGATTTCCACGATCCATTGTTTCTGATCGCGATCGTATCTTCCTTAGTCACTTTTGGATGGAGTTATTCAAACTCGCAAGTACCCACCTGAAGTATAGCAGCGCCTATCATCCACAAACCGATGGCCAAACAGAAATGGTGAATCGCAGCCTCGAAAGTTTACTTACGCTGTTTCTGCGCTCGTCAACCGAAGGATTGGATTAATTGGTTACCTTGACCGGAGTATTGGTACAACACGACATTTCATTCAGCCACTAAAATGTCTCCATTCCAGATTGTGTATGGCCGGGAACCGACTTCACTTTTGCGTTGGGAGGATGGCTGGTCCAAAGTCAATGATGTCGATGAGTTCCTTCGTGAGCGCGATCGAGTACTGGATGATCTCAAATCTAACCTCCAGATAGCCCAAGAAAGGATGCGCGCTTCAGCGGACCCCAATCGCCGGGAAGTGCGCTATCAGGTGGGGGATGAGGTTTTCCTTAGCTCCAGCCTTATCGTTTCCAGAAGCTTGCCAAACGCCCAAATGAAAAGCTAAGTCATCGTTTCTACGGGTCGTACCAAATCTTAGAGCAAGTGGGCCCAGCTGCCTATCGGTTACAGTTACCAGAGGGCACTCGCATCCACCCTGTGTTCCACGTTTCCCAGTTGAAGCCAGCAGTTGGTCCACACATGGTTCCCCAGCCTCTTCCTTCCTGTTTGCAAGAGAACGGCGAGTTACAACTCACACCAGACCATTTGATTAGCACTCGTTTCTCCGTACAGGGGGCATTGGAAGTTCTGATTCAGTGGAAGGGACTACCCTCTTGTGAGAATACGTGGGAAGATAATTGCTGCATTGCAATCCAATTTTCCAGGCTTTCACCTTGAGGACAAGGTGAAACTTTTGGAGGGAAGTATTGATAGACCCCTCACCTCATGAGTCTATACTCGCAAGCAAGGAAGGAAAGATACAAGATCAGCTACAAGATCTGCTGCACAACAGCCAGAGATACAAGATCAGCTACAAGATCTGCTGCACAACAGCCAGGAATAGAAGGAAATATTTGAGAGATATATTTACTGTTTTATAGGAATAAATGTGGGGTGATTCGGTTGAGATACAGGATGCCTTTTAGGATTGGATTTGGAGTGATTTGGTTAAGGGATTATGTTAGGAAAGTAATTACTATTAGTAGGGGAAGGGAGAATAGGAGATTATGCTTTTGGAGTTATCAGGGAAATAAGGGAGGGGGCGATTGCTCTCGGATAGCATAGGACCACTTACGGCTGTAGTGTGTTCTATTCTAGTGGTTTGTTTGATTAAAGGTCTATTATTATTACTACTTCCGTGTGCCAATTTACTCTTGTTAATTCACTGAATTCGGGGATAAGCAATGATATATGCCTCAAGTTATCCAATAAGAATAAGCAAACAGAGATGCAGTCAGACGGCAGAACACTGAACACCCCACAAGCCATACCCAATCATTAGCTCATGGACCTAATACAACAAGAAGAACAAAAATGTCAATAGAATCCATACTTGTTCTGGCTTTGATACCACAAGCTTCCCGAGCTGTCTTTTCTAAATAATCTCTGGCAATGTGCATATTCTCATCAGTGATGTAACCAGCAATGCTAATAACCTTCATTCTGTCAAGAAGAGGATTGGGTATCATTTCCACCACATTTTCTGTGCAGACGAAAAGAACCTACAGTAAGGAAAAGCAAGAGGAATAGGATCAAGGGTCCCAACATCTGCAGTCCGCGTACTTGGAGGGGAAAAAAGAAAGAAAGGAAAAAAAGTTAAGACATGACACTCAGGTGACTCACCTTTAATACGTCAATGTAACATCAAGATAATGGTCCAGGAAATTTGCATTTTGCTCTATATCAAGAAGCTCCAACAAAGCACTAGGTGGATCACCAGCATGCCCCCTTCCCAGCTGTTGAAGAGCAATTTCAATTTAAAACCATTTGGTTATCATACACAGTCAAAAAACATTTAGCATCAATGTCATGGTCACAAAGTGATAATAACACTAACATGTGACTAGTATCCGACACATACAGAGGGTACCTTAATGACACCTACTCTGAATATGATACAGTTTTACATGAAAAAGATGATTTTTTGTGAGTACAGACATGGAATCTGAAACCACCAATTTTTAGAAGTGCATATGAGAAGAAAAACAGGCTTGACCAAACACACAGAGGAACCCAATCACCTACAGGAAATCAAAAGCAACAAATTCACTCAGGAGCGGAAACCATGCAGTATCCCAAAATACCTTGTCTATCTCATCTATCAGAACCAGAGGGTTGGCTGTCCCCACATTTTTTAGGCATTGCACCATCTTTCCAGGCATGGCACCAATATAGGTTCAACGATGCCCCTGAATAAATAGGACAAGATAATAAAGCAACAATATCACTATGGGCAGCTGACAAGGGGAAGAATAAAAGCCATTGCATAAGATTAATATCCAGTAAAGAATTTATCGATAAAAGGATTTTCTATGTACTTTTATTTCAGCTACATCAGCCAATCCTCCAACAGAAAATCGATAGAACTTCCGATTAAGAGCACATGCAACAGACTGACCAATGCTTGTTTTACCAACTCCAGGAGGCCCAGAGAGACAAATAATTGCCACAAGTCACAACATAAAGATTCAGGTGGTGCAGCTCTTCAACTTGCACAAGTAGCAGAACTTGATTGATATATGGGGGGTTAGAATAAAATATATCAACCATCCATAAGCAACAGTCTAACAATAGTACCATTACATCTGACACAGATCAAGGGCAACAGATCACTGATGCATATAAAAAAGTTCAGTTCACAAGAACAAAATCCAGGTGACCTGAAATATTGACTAGTTCAGCGAACAGTCACTCTTCGAACAAAACCCATAGACAGAATGGTTGTTGCATTCATGGAGGAAGACCAGGCTTGCAGCCAGAACCTGACCGTAGTCAAGACCCAATTGAACTCAAAATGCATTATGAACACCCAGTGTAGTTTAATTTTCTGACATTCTGCTTTGTCAATCATACTAATGGGTCATACATAGCAGAATCAGTAAGCTTAAGAGTCAATCTGTGACTTCCTTGCATCACTCACTACCTTAGAGCTGGAATGAGGATGTTGAGTTGCAAGTGCAGAAAAAACATAATTTAGAATGAATACAGCTGCAGGAACTTAAATGGCACATATATGCAAGGGCACAGAGTGATATTGACAAATTGGATGCTCAAAACAATGTACAGTGAGTAATTGACCAAGGATGAGAATTTATATAATTTCATGCAAATTTTCATGTAGCTAAACCCAATTACAAGGGAAAAAGCTATGAGGCACAAGTTCAGTGCACCTGGTTTATACAATACCACAATTAGATTAGAAGAAGCACAATTTGAGGAAAGGCTCTGATATGTACAAACTTGGGGATTAAATTTCCAAATATGTACAAACATCTGCTAGACCATAATGGTCTTCATCCAGCACTTGGGATTAGGGTTTCTCGAAAAGTGAAATTGGAGTTTTGGATTTCTTTTAAGCTGATAGGACTAGGTTTTTGTATCAAGTAGAGGAACAGGGAAAGGGGAACTCTGTCAAAGTATGGGTAATCTGAAGGCAGGAGTGTGTTTCATGAAATTAAGGTTCTGGGGACCACATAACAAGAGGGGGAGATGTGATAAAGATCAAGAATCGGGTTGTATGGAGGGCTTGCTGTGGTCCAAATATGATGTGCAAAATTGATGGTAGAATAGGTCGACATCGACTTCGATTTTGTCAGGGCTATGGAGAAACTGATTTCCCAGTTCGATTTTGGGTTTTTATGGTGTGATGGGATTGCGATTTGGATCAAAGGCTAGGTGATGGAATTGGTGTTAAGTGCTGAAGTTTGTGAAGATCAGATGGCTGGACTCTGCTGGAAAGAATTATTTCTCCTCATAAAACACCTTGCTTACAATCTTGTACAAAGTTAGAAGAAGAATTGCTGAAATTTAAATTACAGACCAATAATGGCGGTAGTTTAGCTGAGTCCAAATTTTGAAAAAGATGAACGCCTAAGGAGAGGCTGCTCTCTTGTGAAATGAAAGAAGGAAGTGTTTTTTTTTTCTCCCATAGCTAGTCTGCTTTGTCTCTTTCAGTGGATAAGATGCACCTATCCGGGTTTGGATACTTGATAATGGGGGCTTTAACTAAAACCTCATAACTTTTTTTTTTTTTTTTTTTGTTTGGTAAAGAAACCTCATAACCTTGCACCATCAATAAGTTGAAATAGGAGATAAGATATGGCGACATACCTGTATCTTGGTGATCTCCATCTCTTTCTTCACCAATTCAAGCGTAAGCTTTAAGCTTTAAACGATTATATACCTGAAATTGGCAAAATAATAAGAGCTCTGATAGCATCTTAGGCTTTAAATAATTCTGCAAAGTATACAGCCTGCACTCAGGTAAATATAATTGTTAGTCTAGCATGGACTTCTATGGATCAGTTTACCTTGGGAAATCATAGCATAGCTCTTATCATTCATCTCTTTCAGTGCTTCACTTTGTAATTAGAACTTAGGTTACCATTGTACCAATCTTCTTTTCTACTACTAAAGGTATGTAATCAGAATATTATATTTTGTAGAAGGAAATACACTTACCACTGCCACTAGTTCTACTCTCTGATTTGCTGGTATCACTTATCTGGGGCAGTATTACAAAATTACGGAGTAAAAATGCAGGAAGGATAGAAAAAACCATCTGAAACCTCAGCCAAATGTAATCCAGGGATAAATGGATTTTTCCTAATTATTGGGATTTGAAAAACAAAACTTCAGTAGATAATTCCCACTTATGAGCTGTTACTCAAGAATCACAATAACAATGTTTCTTCACATAAAGCCACCCCCCGGGAGGGGTGCAAAACAAAGGAATAACAACCCCCCCCCCGGCGATATGATTTATTGTTAATTTCGTTAATAAAGAGAGAAAGTCGGTCGATTTTTGACTGAATTTCTTTATGAATTATTTTTAATTTCTCTCTCCTCTCTAAACTACTCCAGAGCCTCTCTCTCTCTTATTTTTTGCACTTTTCACCATATTTTAGTCCGATCTTTGACATCTACGAGTACATCTTGCTTCGTTATTGCCGGATATCACGTTGTTTCTGTTGATCAGGAGGGGTTTTACTAAGATCTAAGAGTTTTTTCATCAAATAGGTAACAATTATTTTTCAACTAATTTTTGACAAAATGCATGCTATAATAATATTGGATGATTATGAAATTAGTACCTTGAGCCGATCTACGATCTCACAGAGTCGAAATTTTTTTTTTTCTGCAAAGTAATTTATTTTTTACGAGTAAAAAATTATATTTTGAACACTAAAAATGATTTTAGTACCCTAAAAATGATTTTTCGCAGGAGATTTTGCTTTTGAAAGATTTTTCGCAAAAAAACCACCCATTCATTTTGGTCATCAGATGCCACCGCCCATAGGGAGCTTTCATTTTCGATAGAAACATGAAACAAACGTTACACGTGTTGAAAATGAAAAGCCACTTACGCATATCTTTCGGCCTTTACAATTATTATTGTCTTTTATTTGCAATGATAATAAAAGTCACGCTGGTTTGAAAAAGTCATTTTCTGGATTACACAAGCAAATTTGTATCGTTAAATGTAAAACAAATATACGTAACTCCCCGCTCCTTGGTTTGTTTCGAATCTTGTGTTCTTATGAAGTTATGTTTGTACTTCTTTTAATTATATGAATGAAGTGATGTTTACCAAAAAAAAAAAAAACAAACGAAATGGAATTTTTCATCTGTTTATTTTGTCACGAGTTGAGTTTATGATTATATTATTCATGTAGGTTCACTTGGCTCCAGGAAGTAAGTTTGACTTCCAAAGGTATGCTACTAAAAGGTCTCTAGAAGGGTTTACCAAAAAAAAAATCTCTAGAAGATGATTTCAAGGTTTATGGTTTTTCCACGTCAAATTGCTTGTATTACAAGTTAATGAGGAGCAAATGGGCCCACCCAATATTGGCTGAACGCAGGTATTCCTCTCATTTCTCTGGTTCTCTCTTCCCAATTTCTTCTCCACCAAATTACATAAAAACAAATGGTGGAACTAAGGGACCTCCACAAAAATTTAAAAGGGAAATCTAAATAAGCTGGCTTTTTGAAGATTTTAGTTAGGTGAGCTTTTTCTCTTCTCTTCTTCAAATATCTGTTGGCCTTGGAGCTACAAGAAGATATTATTGCAAGTGGTTATAACCCAAACCAGTTAAGATGAGAGCCATAAAAGTAAAATATAAGTAGCCCAAACATAATTGAATTCAAGGAAAAGCTTTATTACGATGTGCAAGTAACAAAAGAAAGTCACATTCCCTTGGAGAAGGAGTCTCTACATGGTTCATCTTCACCTTTTAGGCCCTATGAAATTTATAATAAAAAGAAGAAGAAAAAACACAAAAGTACAAAATAATAGTGTGTTCAAGGGAGGAAATATAGTGCTCTATAAATGGCTTCTCATTGTTGAAGGCCAAATTAATTGTTTTATATAAATTTTTATTCCATCTCATGTTTAAATTTCTTTTATGTTTGATGTAAGAGACGTATCGTCCTGTATCGAGTATTGTATCGCTCTGACGAATGTATTTTAATGTAATTCGATAGAGAGACGTTTGAGATGTATCGTATCGATTGGGTCAAATATCGATACGTATCAGCTATAATTGTATGGTATTATTGGTATCGTGAGATACTTTAAACCATGGCCACATGTGCATTTGCACGTACTATTTTTATTGTAATATTTATAATAATTTGTTATTTTGGTAATAACTAAGGCTATTTTTTGTATCAATTATCATTCTCAATTATGAGGTTTTTTCATTATTTTAAGTTGTTTGGCATCTATTATCAGTTTTATTTTTACTTAAAATAATAGAAAAACTTCCAGAATCCATAATGAGCTTTTTATCTATTATGAATTATGGTGAGAATTTCATTCTCTTCATTTATGCACAAGTTTACTTAAATAAGATGAAGGTAAAATAGTCAATACACATTTTTTTAATAAAATCATACTTTTCCATCTTTTATCACTTGCTCACTATTAGTTACTAACAATTTTTTATTTAAACACCAAACTTATTTTTCATTCCATAATTTATTTTTGACAAAATTCACCAAACCATTTTTCATTCTTGACCAATAATGAATTCTTGTACGTATTTCTTTTAAATAGGTATAATAGAGAATGAGAATTGATACCAAAAAGAGCCTAAGACTACTCAATGATTTTTTAATTTTATGAAAGAAAAAAAAAAAAAAAAAAAAAAAGGCAATTTATATATAGACCCCATTTGTTTGCAATAAATTGCATCTACTACTCTTGAAGAAAGAAAAAAAACAATTATAGATGCCTATATGCGCCTTTCTATTTCAACACAGCTATCCATTTTTCGCATTCAATTCTTAAGTGTAAGGGATATCTGTAATTGATTTTATTTCTAGGAATAGTTGATGTAATTGATTGCAAACACCGTGGATCTATGTGTAATTTGCCCAAGAAAAAAATGAAATGATTTTAAATTTCGAAGATGACACTTTAGGACTAATATCGAGTTCATTTCTGACAAAGAAATGAACCAAATGATATATGTTTAACGTCACATCAAATGATTGAGATCTATTTACAGGTCATATCAATTTTTTTATAAATTTAATCATAACCCTTTAGTGTGACTTGTAAATAGACCTCAACCTTTTGATGTGATAGAATACATGTCATCTATCTACAAAAAAATGAATAAATGAATAGTGCTTTTCCTTGAAAGAAAAGAACATGGATAAAATTCCTAGCTCCATAAATTCCTCTCAAACATAGTGGTAGATGTCTTTTCTATAAATTCCACCCAACCACCCATGCGAAATGGCCTGGTCAGGTTCTTGTGATTATGTGTGTGTGTGTGTGTGTGGTGGGAAGAACATCTTGAGCATCTAGATGTTGTGGTCCTCATTATCTTCGATCTCCTTCTGATGTTGGTATTAGTTCAACCCTTCTTCCACCTAACCACCCATATATGGTTGTTAGTTTTCTCATAGGTGAAGGCTAGGGTTCTCTTACACATTTCTCTCTCTTCCCACTAAGACGACAAGCATCTCTTGGGTTACTTCCTACTATGAAATCACTAAAATGCCCAATTCCGTGATCAATTTTACATTTTTTTTATATCACGTTTAAATATAATTACTTCATGATTTAATTAGTAAAATTAATTTAAATCAACTTTAAGTTTAAAAAAAACTAAGGAAAGTAATGATTTTTTTATCCCCTTTGAACATTGTAGCTATTGAATCATGCGTGCAGGTTCACAAACTAAAATTATGCTATTGTGGGTTAGATTTTCAGTCGGTTACCGAAAAAAAAAAAAAAAAAAAGGTTAGATTTTCAGTCAACTTATGAAGTAGCTTTTCCGCTGCATGGATTTTCCACAAAGGGTAGGTGGTCACCTTTTTTTCAAATATATTTTTTTAGTATGCTATCTTTGTAGGGTTACGTCATATTCCTACAGTTTCTCAATGTTTTTGGAGGAGAAATGTGTTACATTACGTTATGTATGGATATTTCGATTCATTTTTCTGTTTTTCTACAAGAAACAACAGCAGTCTAGCACATTTTTAGAACCTCATTATAGAAACAGTACTAAATCGAACGTTGTTTCTTCAATGAAAGAATGTTAATTTTTCCCATTTTGGATTTAACTTGGAAGGGTGTTCTTATGGGGATAAATGTAGTTATGCAAAGTTCCTTTTTAGAATTTACAGATGAAAACTTGCAGACTTAACTGTGAGACCTTGCAAACTCAGTAGAAGAATCAATCAGAAATGGTTTCCAACTTCAACATAATATTGCTTTTGATTTGCTCTCCGTAAGTTCACCGACGCACTTTCTCTCTCTTTTTCTCCCGCTGAACGAACCTACCGCGGCCGTTGTTTGAGGCGGAGAGATTTGCCTCTGCATTCTCTCCGCCTCCCTGCTCCTTCGCCGCCTCTCCTGCCTGCTCCTTCGCCTCCCCTGCCCCTTTGCCGCTTTCCCCTCTTCCAGCCTTCTTCCGTCCTTGCTCCTTCTGTCTTTGCTTCCGTTCCCGCCTCCCTGCTCCCGCTTTCCTTGTTCCAGCCTCCCCTGCTCCTTCTCCGCCTCCCTGCTCCTTTTTTCCTTGCTTCAGTTCCCGCCTCCCGGCTCCTTCTTTCCTTGCTCCGGCCTCCTCTGTCTGCCTCCCGCCTTGATCTTCTCCACTTCCTCTCTCCTCCTCGGTTCTTCTCTCTCCTCTCCTCTGATCCACTTTCCTGTCTCCGTTTCCCTCTGCTTAATAACCAGATCTAGTGTTTCCCCTTAGATCTGCTTGTTCTTACTGTAGATTTGGTTGCAGTACTTTTTTTTTTTTTAGTTTTCAAATAACACATCACTTATCTGGTTGTAGCGTTTCTTTGGTGCACACCGCAGAACAACTCCAGATTTTGGTACACGTTCTTCTGCGGCGAGCTTGATAGGTACGCCTCTAAGGCAGAGTCGGATGGCAGGTCTGAACCTTCTCTGCATTTTTTATGCTACCATCGCCACAACCGCTCGAGTTTTGTGTCCGCCTTTGAGGTGAGTTGTATGTCCCCCTATGAGGGTGTTGTATGTCCGCCCTTGAGGCGTGTTGTATTTCTTTGCTACTGTAGTTGTTACAATTTTTGTTCTAAGGGTTCTTTGGGCTTGACCCAACCCTTAGCCTGGATGACCCTGTCTATTTGCATGTACGACAGTTTGGTCACTTTCCACTCCTTGGTTCGGTTCGAACCTTGTGTGTTCATGCAATTGTGTCTATACTTTCTTTAGTTATCTGAATGAAGTACTGTTTAAAAAAAAAAAAAAATATTCATAACAGAATAAATGAGACAGCTCAGAAAGAAAATCGAGCTAGGACCCACATTGATTAAGACGAATATAGCCCCACCTCCCAGACCCAGACCGACCTGACATCGTGGTCCTACCAGAAGAGTATGCCGTGAAGAATCTGTCGGGTTTCCAAGTTTGAATAAAACCAGTTCAGCTAAGAAAATGCCAAAATGATATTGACTTTGAACTCCCTATTTAATTTATGTTATACTCGCATATATGGATATGTCAATGATGTGAATAAAGCCTGAGGGGTGTAAGTGAAACCTTGCAAATTAACTCAGTAGAAGAATAAATGGATGTGATGTTGGACACATGTGATAAATCTTGAAGAAAATGGATGAATTAACCCTTTTTTTTTTTGTCAAAAATGACCTGGATAAATTTGCTAAGGAAGAGTGAGTATGTAGACTTAGTTGAGAACCACTCTTATAAATAAATTGCTCAGTCTTCTGCTTCTATCTCATTTATCATTCGTCTCTCTCAACTCGTCCTGTAAGAGAGTACACTCTCATCATCTGGTTACTCTTCCTTTCTTATATAGTTTTATTGATCTTCGAATCTAGAATCAGATTTCAATGGATAATCATGACCAAGATCTCCACAACCTATATCTCCTCGCAATTGCTGGCGCTGGCCTCCTCTCTTCCACTGAACAGGTATTTCACCTCATCGATCTTATCAGTTTCAACGCTAAATTCGTGGAATATATAATAATGGTCATTTGTTTCTTGTAGTAATGTGTTTTGAGTGTGTGCGACGAACATCTTGAGCAGGACTGGTTTATGAGCCATGCCATGCTATGCCATACCACTTTCGCTCCTTCCGACCTTTAAATCTCTCAACTTAATTTTCCCTCCCTTTGCCGCAGCTGCAAATCCTCCTTTCTTTCTCTTGTCTTGCTTCACCTACTGTTAAAATCATTAAAAACCCCAGCTCTGTGATTAATTTTACATCTTTTCTCATGCTTATTCTTTAATGGTTATCTTGGAGGTTCATTCACCGGTACCTACTTCTCAGGGACGGGGACGGGGACGGCGTCGGCGACAGGGACCGCGACGGGCACAACGACGACCACACGATCCTCCGAATGTAGAGACCTGCCGTATGTGTTGGCGTACCCTCCCCAATCAGCACTGGCGCCATATTGAACATCTTGAGGAGGTAATCTCAAAACAATCAAATTTATTTTATTAATTGCCCCCAAAAACTTGATAGTAAGACTTACTAATTCGTTTGTTCTTGAACAATTACAGTTCCGAGTTTGCAATCAGTGCTTTTATCGTAACAGGAGCGATGAGAGCATAGAAGCTGCAAGAGAAGCGGAAGCTGCAAGAGAAGCTGAAGTTGCAAGAGAAGGAGAAGCTGCTGGTGTTTGAACAAATCTTATGCCGCCCCCATCGTAAGCCAAGCAGGCAGTTGCTGTCGTTGTCAAATGAAAGGCGAATGGAGGGAGGGCTTATTCTGGTCATTTGAGTTATAAACCACAGTACGTCTTTTACAGTTTTACTACTTGTCGACGAAGTTTTACAGATAAAACTTTTGTCATGGGTCATGGGTCATGGGTCGTTTTTTTACTTTGTCTGTTATGCATTTGTGTTCTCTGAATTCTAAGATTCCCTTATATTGGTGACTCTTGCAGTGTTGTAACTACAAATTCTCTTGAATTTGACAGTTGTAATTTGTGTGTGATTTCTATGTTTATTTTGTTATAAATGTTCAATTTGTGTTCATCATTTCTCTTTCTGGGTTGGTTCTTGAGTCTCTATTTTCTGATCTGATATAGGGTGAAGGAACTAAGGAAAAAGAAGGAAGAAAATGAAAATCATTGACTTGAGAGTAAAAGAATAATTTGAGAGTTTTGTATAAATTATTAATTTTTGGGGTAATATGGTCCTATTGAAAATTTAATTTTGACGCTATTGAAGTAGACGGTGTGAATATTAGAGGAGGGCTTTGTAAGTTCTGCATTGGGACTTATTAAAAAAAAATTCAAAAATAAAATATAGAGAAAAGATTAAATAAAAATGTTGTTTCCATTTCTTTTGTCATGTGGTGTCTTATCATTTATCTTTTTATAACACACAAAAAAGGCATAAAAATCAAAGAACAGAAAGGCACCAAACCTAGATGAATGGAAAAGAATTTGAGATCAAAAGGCATTAATTAAATTAAAATAAAATAAATTAATAAAATTGAAATGAAACCACTTGGGGAGTGGGGAGTGGGGAGTATTGATCTTGGCTGTCTGATCTTCATCAGGTGGTGAGGAAGGATGATTCTCTTCAGTGCCAACAACGCCCACCTTGTGTAACAATCTCTCAGCTGGCTGGGCCCAGTTGACAACCTATATGACTGTGACTCTAATTTCATGTTATTTCAGTTAACATGTGGGTCCCTGACCTTTCTCAATTTTCTTTGTTTCTAGAGGCGTAAAGTCTTTTCATATAAAGACAAAAAGTACAAGTACAACATTTAAAAAAGGAAAAAGGAAACCTAAATAATCTACTACTTGTTCTGTTTTGTTTGGCAGTAAAGCTTTCAATTTTCCTCATCTGTTAGACGTCTTTTCCTTTTTAACGAGCAAAGGACTCTGACGCCCACACCAAAAAGGAAACTACGTCAGAAGTCTTGGAAGACTCCACGTGTTTGTATACAATTTGTTTAGAGCATACCCTGAATCTAAGGAGCGACTTGAAAGAATGTCAAAGTGTCCTGATACCTCATAGATTAACACTTAACCTTTTTAAACTAATTATTGATAGAGACTGGGGCCCACAGGCCCAAAGTTGTCGGAAACCGAAAAGTGCGTGACACAATCAATTTTTTTTATGCTTAAGTGCTCAAATGAGTAAATTGGACACATAATGGATTTTTAAATCTTATATGGTTGGCGCATACGTTTCTCTAACAAAATAGATACAAAATCTTATATGATATCAACAAAATTGGCCGTCCGATCGTCATCACGCGGTGAGGAAGGATGATTCTCTTCAGTGCCAACAACGCCTACCTTTTGTAACAACTTGTCAGCTGATTGGCCCCAGTTGACAACCTCATGTGACTGTGGCTTTAATTTCATGTTATTCAGTGAACATGTGGGTCCCTCACCTTTCACTATTTTCTTTGTTTCTAAAGACATAAAGTGTTTTCATAAAGGACAAAAGTACAAGCACAGGTACAACACTTAAAAAAGGAAACCTAAATAATCTACTACTTGTTTGGCCGGTTGGCTTTGAATTTTCCACATTCTGATCTGCTGCGTCTTTTTCTTTTTCAACAAGGGACTACGTCAGACGTCTTCGAAGGCTCCACGTGTTTAAATACAATTTGTCACAACAAACCCTCACTCCAAGGAGAGCGACTGAGAGAATGTCAAAAGTGTCCTTATACCACATAGATTTAACATTTAACCTTCTTTAAGCAATTATTGATAATGACCTGGGCTGGGCAGGAAAAAGAAAATGTTTGACAGAGATAGAGATCCAAATCTATGATTTTCTTTGACTTTGGGGTTGTATGCAATGATTCTGAGTTTACTTGTCAACGTCTCACATAATCAACTTTCTCTACTAATATTGGTAACTTGGGCACAAAATAGATTCTAAAATCTTATATGAATGAGCACAGATGAATACATTTCTCTTGTAAAATGCGCACAATATCTTGTATGGTATTTACAAAATTGGCACCTTTTTTTTTTAATAAAATCAAGTAAAAAACTTAAAACACATTTATTTCAACTTAAACAAATTACATACTGTGTGTTAAACCCTAATTCATCAAATTTTATTTTTTTAAAACCCTAATTCATCATTGAATCAAAAGAATCTTGGTGGATTTAAACCGCCATCTCTTGAAATATGCTCATGTTTCAAGTGCTCTGCTAATTGAGCTAAAGATTCATAAAATAATGTTGTCAATTAAAGATGTAATAAGACTACAAGAATGTCTTTATGCCAAAGACAAGGGCATGGAACAACAAACATCATTTCTCTCACACCAAGAAAGTTTAGTACTTCTAACATCATAATGAACATATCATTGATAGGACAACACCAAGCTCTTGTATTTAGTGAGTTCAAGTTATAAATTATAAGTTTGCAGCACCTTAGAATCAATGTATTTGAATAACAATCAGTCTTCTTCTTAATTAGAATCAGTAGATGATTAAAGAATAATCAATACAACACCACTGAGAAAGTACAATTTGGCACAACAACATGTTAGGGGCTCAGGACGCCCTTGAGAAATGTCACCTGAACTCAAGAAAAGGGCCTGATTGACAAGTCCGGGAGAAGCAGTAAAGAAGACCGATAAAGGGAAAGAGCGGGAGGAGTCTCCCGTCTACATCATAATGGGGGGCCCAACCATGGAATCAATCAAAAAGGTCAAGCAAAAGGCCTAGTTCGTGGGAGCAGTACATCTTCCCAAAAAGAGGAAACGTGTTGCATTTTCTGATTGTGTTGACATATGGATGATAATTATGTGTATTTTTACTATGTTTGTCAGAACTCATTCCTTTTATCTTTGTATTATAAAAACTGCATAGATGGTGGCCCAACGTCAGTAGTTGGAATGGATTCGTATGAAAGAACCCTCACAGATGAAGAAGATGTGGCACCGTCAATGGGAGATGGAGATAGCCTGTGCGGGAGCTCTTGCGGATGCATGGAGTGCGCTTATAGCATCCATTGATGGATGGAAGAGACAGATTGCCAGACATTTTGCTGACCGTCTAGAAAAGAACTGGAGAACCCCTATCCTTGCTAAACTTGAGTCACAGTTTTTAGCTTTAGAGAAATAAACTTATTTAATTATTGTGATTGCTTCCGTTGAACTCATTATTCTTTTTGATCATTGATTCTTTCATTATCATTTTATTGGAGTGTTTGGACTCGTGTAATCTTTTTATTAATTATTGCACTTATTATTGCTCATGATTGTCTTTTACTTGCATTTATTATTATTGATGGTAAGACCATGGATCCTATGACTGATCGCACCCACGGGTTGTTGGGCAAGTAACCGAGACCGGTGGGTGGGGTGTGACACCACCAACGTAAGAAAACGTAAGAAAATTCTACCAGTAGTTTGTATTTCTTTCAATAAATTTATTCATCTCGAACGTTTCTCAATAAGTCATCTTTTGCACCGATTTTGAGGACTCAACGTACAAACAAGTACAGTGACCCGAGAACCACCTCGATCACATCTTTTGCACCTCTCTTGAGGACTAAACATACAAATATGTCCAATGACTCGGGAACACCCTCAGTCACATCTTTTGCACCTCTCTTGAGGATTTAATGTACAAATACGTACAGTGACCCAGTCGCATTTTTTGCACCTCTCTTGAGGACTTAACGTACTACCGAGGACAAAGCCCGGGAACCGCCTCGGTCACATCTTTTGCACCTCTTTTGAGGACTTAGCATACTTAGAAAAGTTCTACTTTCGACACATATAGCCCAACATCACAACGATGGGTAGAGACAACGTCCGGACAGATGGCATTTAGACGATATACATTGATTGGGAACTGTCTGGACCAAATCGTGGAATGCAAGACATCTCAAAAAGTTTCAATGCAAATCAAGTTTCAGAAACCAAACCTCTTTTGAATGAGGGGCCATATGAAAGGTATTGCAGTACAACACAATCAATTCAAAAGGCTTTAGTTACAACTGAATGAGTCCTTCCCACAGTGAATTTTCAACAAATTCCTAAGATAAGGCTTCAGCTATGCCCGAGTGAGACCTCCCAACGAAGCATTGGCTTTTCCCGAATGAGGCTCCCTAAGACAGGGCTTTGGTTCCGACCGACTAAGACCTTCCAATAGGACTTCAATTCCGATCGACTAAGACCTTCCAACAAGGCTTCGGTTTTGACCGACTAAGACCTTCCAACATGGCTTCAATTACGACTGACTAAGATCTTCTAACGAGGCTTCGCTTCCGACTGACTAAGATCTTCTAACGAGGCTTCGCTTCCGACCAACTAAGACTTTCTAACGAGGCTTCGGTCTGGGGGATTCTCCCAAACAATCGGCTTGTTAGTGCTTCTAACACATTTAGAGTTGGTCGGTCTGGGGGATTCTCCCGAATACTCGGCTTTGGGGCTAGTGATATGGGAAGGTAGCACCCGACTGGGTTCGGGCCCGATCGAGGTCCATATGCAGTCGGGAAGTAAGCCAACCACGCGACACCTATGGAAAGGCTCCACTCATGCTGAACCTATATGGCAACATCGTTGTGAATGGAAGGTCAACTCTAGGGTTGATTAGGCGGAATAACCATCGGGGGAGCCTGTCCAGGGGCGATTAGGCAGAACAACCGTCGAGGAAGCTTGTCCAGGGCTGATTATGCAGAACAACTGTCGAGGGAGCCTGTCTGTAACCAAAACGATAATCCGCACCCCTTCGGTAAACACGAACACTTTCTTAGCAAATTCCTGTGTTGCACTCGCACAGGACCTTGATCTGATCACCGACTGACTTTGACATCAGAGGCGGCTGTCCGGCATTCTAGCCGGCCCGTGTCTAACCTTCCTTACAGGGATCATCGTCTCTGGACATGGGAAGACAATTGAGTATTAACACGACTCAGTCGGGACTTATATCGTTCTCTCACTTCCTTCTCGCTTTCGCTATTAAAAAAACCACACTATTACAAGTTGCCGACAGAAGTCGTAGTTTAAAATTAATAGGAAGAAGACACAGAGACGGGAATATATAAGTTGTTTTACTTATATTGACTTATCAAACGATATGCCGTACTACTTATATAGATCCAGTGAAAAGACGGCGAGCCACCTTTTGTCGATTCCTGGCGCGGAATCTTGAGAAACAGCTGTCTTCGCTTTCTAAAGCAAGGGAAGAAGAGAAAGAGGCTGCACTTCTCTCACACTACCCAAGCGACTAAAAAAAGCCTCTACTAGTCTCCGGAGTTTTGTCTCTTTTGAGATTCAAACATCGAAGTCGGTGAGACAGTCTCAACTCTCAAGACTCTCAACAACCCAACCCAACCCAACCTAATCTAGCTCCAGATTCCCCACCACTCAGTTCCTCTAGTGGGACCAGAACGCCACCGCCGCCCTGACCCACACTAGACAAGAATGATGATGATGTCTGTATGATTTATTATTATTATTGTAACTAGAACGTCGTACGGTTTCACCTTCACCTGCGTGGCTTTGTGTCCATAATTGACACTTCCGACTTTCCGAGGATGTCCGTGTCCTTTTCTATTTAATAATTGACGAAAAACCCAAAAGTTCCACTTCTGTACGTTTTCACGTTCACCGGTCTCACGTGCGTCATTTTTCTCTCACCCAAAATGGAAAAATAAAAAATGTACGACGAGAAGTCGGCCAAACCTCGTGATGTCGTCATCATGAAGAAAACAACGACGCAGCCTTTTCAAAACCCCCCACGTGTTTCTTTTTATAACAAGATTGATGAAAAGACGTTGACAGTTAAAGAAACATCATCATCATCAAGAAAACGATATCTCGTTTGACTGGCTCTCCAATAGGCTATAGACCCATTATTGCATATAAATTGTGGGGTCCAAGGTTCCACATTTACTATTAGCCGGTAAGTCAATGGTTGGTGCTGAAAAATTCCTTTTAATTTTCTCACTTGGGTCCGATAAGGATAAGGCAATATTCAAAAAATTACTAAGTGTTTTTCCACGTGTTGGAATGAAAATATCTCACATCATGTATGAATATTCTGACTGATTATATGTTTTCTTTCAGAAACAACTAGATAACACATTTTTGAACTCTTTCTAGAACAACTGGATAACACATTTTTCAACATCATTGTTACCACTTTGTCAATAGTTATTGAATCATTGTCGCACAGATGAGTCATTAAAAGTACATGATAAAGACGTAGATATAGTATTTTTTTGTTTTTTATTTTTTGTTTTTAGTTTTACTTGTAAATACTTAATTTTACTACCTCTTATGTAGTTTTTATATGTAATTTAAATATATTACTAGGGAGATTTACATTCACAATTTTTTTTAATGACAAATATATTTTAGAAATAATATCTCTCTTATTAAGATACCACCACGTATCACAAATTCACGGTGCTTTTCTTTAACAAGTAGAAATAAATTTATCACAATCGTGGCTAGCTTCTTATCTCTTATGGGCCGGGGAAAAGGTATCTCACGATGATGACACAATTGATATGAGAAACATGTGTCTTATTAGAGATTGTAAATACAAATATGTTGACGAAATTAATACCTTTATTGAAATTACCTAATCTACATATAAGACAAACTATATTCCTGATAGAATTTAATATTTCATACTCATATTTTAAATCTTAGCGACAGTCAAATAGAGAAAGTTTTGAATTTGACCCTCGATCACTTTATACCTCTGCTCTTAGCCCTTTGGGCTTATGGACCCCATTATTGTGAGTAGTTCGATGATAATCTCATAGAAAAAAATGCTATAGCCTATGGGTACTTATTAGCACCATCTCTCTCTCTCTCTGACCAACCAGTCAAACAAACCATGGGCGGTTATAACTTTACATTCTCTTTTAAGATTCCTGAATTTGGAAATTGTCATAATTTACCTCTGTTTTGTGTGACCCTCTGTTTATATAGAGTTTACTTCTTTCCACCATTAGATACGTTCGTCTTCATTTTTTATGACCGTTTGATTCTAGGGTTTTTACCCTCTTTTGTAATGGGTGGAAGTTACCCTTTGTGGCTCGATAGGGTATCCCAAATTCTACGGGATCACGTCTTTTATAGCGGTTAAGGTTCCCTCACCTTTACGTTACTCTCTCGTTTGAACCTTAAGCCAATCCGACCATGGTTGAACCCGCTCTAATGTTGTTTTTCCCCCATCATTGCCCAAGAGAACTTGTAGGCTTTTTCTCTTCTCTACAAAAGAGAAAAATTATTTATTTAGACATAAGGTGATCTTTGAACTTTTTCTCTTCTCTGCCAAAGAGAAAATATTATTTATTTATATATAAGGGGTGAACTTTTTATTCTCAGATTCCCTTAAAAAAAATAAACAATTAGCTCTCATTCTTTTGATATTTTAAAATGAACTAATTCATGTCCTCTCCACTGAGAAGTATGGATCTTTACCACTCAATTTCCATACAAAACGATTATAAACATTTAGATTGGTGCTTTTTTCATGAAAAATGTCCACATTCTTCTGCCTTTGAAATTTATTTGATGAAGACATTGTTTTCTAGATTTCTTTTAAAAAAATTTCTCCTCAGATTTTGATAAGTACATTTTTGAAATTAAAGAAAAATAAATAGTGGAATAACTGTTTCACTAACATAATAGACTAATGTGTCTGATGAATTGGAGTGTGTGTTTTTTAAATGTAAAGTGAGGTACCAGTGTTTTAAAACCTGTATTTTGAGGTAGCAATGTAATTTACCTGATGTTTAAGCAAGCATTGGTGTCTCTCTCTCTCTTACCAACTCTATGTTTGGAAATGGTTGGTTTAAATTTGGTTATGTTCAATGATAGGGTTACCTTCAACTCTATCATATTTTTTCCTTATCAGGAGATGCTTCTTTTATTTCTTTTTCCCTTAAGATAAGTCTCGAATCAGGACTTTTTTTCAACAGCCTTGGAGATCAAGCAGAATGGAGACAAATCAACGATTGGTGCAGGACTGACCACTCAGCTATTCAACTCAAGTTACGTAAAAGACACATTTTGAAGTTTTTCCCTGTTTGGACGAAAAAAAAGAAGTTTTTCCCTGCCTCATGAGGGCGGGCACTTTTGAGTCCCAAACTTTCTCTCTGAAGCAAATGCTGAAAGTCCAAGATGCTGGTTTGGAACATCAAGAGGACACCCAATCCACTTTTATGGTAAGTACCAGTGCCACGGCCCTATGTGGGTATTCCTCTACGGTGTAATCTGGTGGTTGTGACTGGTTGTTGTAGAGACAAAGGGCCTTTGGCCTCGCATTATAAATACCCACTTCGTCTTCTTCATCATCATCATCTTCTTCTTCATCTTCATCATCTTCTTCTATTATAGATTCAATGGAGCGTCGTGAACAGGATCTCCTCACTAGGCTAGGAAAATCCTCTTGGGGCGACTATTTGTCTCTCCAGTTGGGTAGCACCGACGACGACTTCAACCAGAATCTCGTACCCTTTTGGGGCGATTTTTTATCTCTCCGGCTCCACTACAACAAGCAGAATCCGGCATCCTGGGGCAATGATCTGTATCTCCGGCTGGGTGGCACCGTCCACTACGACGAGAATCCGGCATCCTGGGGCAATGATTTGTCTCTCCGGCAGCTAGGTAGCACACACTACAACCAGAAGCTCGTATCCTGGGGCCGTTATTTGTCTCTCAAGCCGAGTGGTCCCGTCGACGACGACCAGAAGTTGGTATACTGGGGCCGTTCTTTGTCTCTCAAGCCGAGTAGCACCTTGGACGACGACGACCAGAAGCTCGTATACTGGGGCCGTTCTTTGTCTCTCAAGCCAAGTGGGACCGTCGACGACGACCAGAAGCTCGTCTTTTCCACTACAGTGGCAGCAGAGGAGGTATATGAGATATCATCTCTAGCTATCTTATCTTATCAGATTCAATTTTTGTGATTGATTTTACTTCTTTTCTCACGTTTGTTATTTAGTAATCATTATCGTTTGAAAAACAGCTTTTGATTTCTGTTATATTAATGGCGGACGAAAAAAAAATTCCATCGCCGTCAGCACTTTCCCCTGGTCTACTTTTCTCATCGGAAACGGAAACAGATGGTTGACCCACGCAAGATTCACTTTGCTGTGTCACTGTGCCGCCGTTGAAAATCGCACCCACCAAATCAAATTAGTCAAACCAAATTAAGAAATATAAATATAATTTTACATTTAAAACATTTTACCTTTACCTTATCCTTAATTCTCTGTTTCAATTTTTACTTTTGTCATTCACTAGCTTCTCTTCTTATATTTACTTGTATTGTCTCTATTTAATATCAGATTTTATTGATTATGTGATCGCAATTTCATTAGGATCTTAATGAACTAATAACAAAAATAGCATGGGTTTGTTCATACTAAAATTGTACCACACTAGATACTGTGTTTAAACTATTTTTTTACACCAATTTAATACTGATACCGTACTAAACCGTTTTTACAAATACCCAAACTGTACTGTATAAATTCGGTATGGTACAGTTATGGTTTTTGGTATTCAAAGTTAGTACTCTATTCGATTGACACCCTTAACTGCTAGAACTCTGAAATAACAAACTGAACCGTTGTTTTTTTTTTTTTTTTGGGTGTATCTGTATCTTTTTTATTTATCTTCAAAGCTATAATATAATTCATTGGAGAATGGTGAACAGGAACTCATCGGTGGGGAAGACAAATCCTCTTGGGGCGACGATTTGTCTCTCTGGCTGGGTAGCCAAAATCCCTTATACTGGGGCCGTTTTTTGACTCTCTGGCCAGATAGCACCGTCGACTACAACCAGAATAATCTCGTCTCTTCCACTATAGTTGCAGCAGAGGTATATCATCTCTAGTTTCAATTTTGAATTCATGGAATAGTGGTCATATATATATATATATATATATATATATATATATATATATATATATATATATATATATATATATATATATATATATATATATATATATATATATATATATATATAGTTGGTTCATATAAAGACCGGACTGACCAAAACAGTCTGAAAACCGATTATGAAAGGTCAATCTTGGTTTCAAAACTCTTCCCTTTCCCACTTTTGTGAAGGGAAAGCAATTCCTCTTTACCTTGAAATCATTGAAAAAGTCCAATTATCTAGTTAGTTTTACATCTTTTTCACACTTTTAATTTATTCTTTAATTATTATAATGTTTTAAAAAATACATCTTTGAAGGAATCTATTTATTTTCATTAAGCAAAACAGGTAACTGCTATTTGCTACTTCCTCTGCTCACATTGCCAATCCACTGCAGGCACTTGAACCAAGTTTCACTTTGCAGCCAAATCTTCCTGGGGAAATTATTAAGAGCGGCAACAGTACTGGTCCCATTATAAACTCCTGCCACGAGTGTAACAATTACACTCATTTCTTCTGAACAATTACAGCACCGACTTTGCAATGCATGCAGGTGGAAGGAATATCTCTCACTCTCTTAATCCTTCATACATGGTCACGTTGCACGTATAGAAATTTGCTAGTATATATTTATATGTATAAATAATAAATAAGAAGAACTTCAACGTTGGTAGTAGCAGAGACAGCAAATTCATATTTCTTTGTCCCGCTTTACCAATCGTTTCACAACTCGATTGTCATGGTCTGGTTTGTAGTTTGAATCAAGGTATTGCAGTATTTATAAATGTTTAAATTGTATGGATAATGTTTTGTCAAGGTCTGGTTTGTAGTTTGAAGCAAGGTAATGCAGTATTAATAGACGTTTAAATTGAATGGGTAATGTTCAATTATTTTCTCTTCTGGTAACAAAGCTCCTCCACAATTATTTCCAAACAGAACTCTGTACCTCCCACTTCAAAAATTAGTAATCATACTAGTGTTACAGAATATGTGTGTGATTTTACATGGGAAAACAATAATGGCATGCCCTCCCTGGGTCAAGCTTATGAACCCTTTGACGTAATCACTATAGAAAAATTTAACAAGTGATGATAAGAGTTTAAAGATATTGTAGAACCTACCTTCTGTCAAACTCTGCAAACAGTAAAATATCTGAACTCACAAAACTGCCAGTTTCAGTGGCAACCGCTTTCAGTGCTCAAAAACACCCCCAGCGCAACACATCAAACCAAACTAATTTGATTTTCCTGCATCTTGGTAACCACTAAAAGCCAAATCGAATATTTGACTGTAATCATCAACAAAGTGAACTTCAAGGCCTTCTTTGACATTAGCAGCAACCTCGTCGAAATCCCTCCTGTTAGCTGAAGGGAATATCACAGTCTTCACATTGCTCCTCCTCGCAGCTATTGTCTTCTCTTTGACCTGTTTATTTGCCATAGTAGAAAAATGTTATTTTTAATTTCCATCAAGTGAATCATCCAACTACTGTATATAAATGTGGTAATTATACAAAAAATGGCCATACTCATGGGAGCTCAAATTAAGGATTCCGAAGCTACAAATGGTTGGATAAATTTGATCTAATGGCTGAATTATGGTTTGTATCACTTGATAGCATCCTTTTTTAAGGAAATAGGTTAAAAATAATATTTAGCCTCACCTTTTGTGGACACCAAGAAAATGACAGACTAAACGAAGTAATGGAAGTATTTAAAGAGATCACAGTTCAGTTTACTTTTTACATACCCCGCCAATTGGAAGGATCCTTCCTGTCAATGTCACTTCGCCAGTCATTGCTAGATCCTCCTTTACAGGTTTCTTCATAGCTAGAGACAGCATTGATGTGATCATGGTGCAGCCTGCACTTGGCCCGTCCTTGGGTGTAGCCCCAGAAGGAACATGCAGGTGGAGTTTTGTATTAGAAAAGAAGGGGTTATCTGGTTCTTTCTCAACCAATATTGCTCTAGCAACCGTGTGGGCTATCTGGGCACTCTCTTTCATGACATCTCCAAGCTGCCCAGTGACATTAAGTACTCCTTTTCCTTCTCCTTGCTCCACAAGAGTAGTCTCTATATAAAGTGTTGAACCACCCATTGCAGTCCATGCAAGACCCATAACAACTCCAACCGGTGTCTGATCATAGATACGTTCAGCATGGAAAACGGGTTTGCCAACAAAATCAGATAAATTTGCTGCATCAATCACAACCTTATCAGATGCCTTGCTTGCTTCATTTTCTTGGACTCTCTCAGTTTCTATATTTTCCTGTCAGTAGAACACAAATGAGTTGGATCAAAACAAGGGTAGGGAAGTTGGCATTCATCAGAAGTCATTAAGCAGAAAACACACACATACATGATGATGATAAAAACATCATCCCCCAAAATGCAGCAGTTTATTTGAATCATAATGAGATCATCACTTTTTATAAATTTGGTGATACTAATCACCGATTTACTGCATGGAAAACGAAGCTTTCAGAAATTTCCTAGAGAAGTTGTGATAATTCAGGAAAAGCATGTTTCATCCCAGTGGGAATGATATGATTTCAGCTGTACCACCAAATATGTGGCTAATTGAGAAGGTACCCTATGATTTCTACCCAACCCAAATTTGTAAAGAATGGATCAACAGTAGGAAAGTGATGGACAAAATAGCCAGCTTGCACCCAAGAACCCCCCCCCCAAAAAAAAAAAAAAAAGAGAAGAGGAAAGCCGCAAAAAAGTTTGGCCACCAAAGATCCCACTTAACCATATTTTTCAAACCAATTTGGGGTGATAGTGGGAACATTTTCTTCCCAATAATTGTCTGCAAAAATCTCTTGACGTCGAATAGCGGGGAAGTGAATATTGGGGTAGAAAAATACAATTTCACAAGTCAATAGTAGTTTCATTGTGAAAATGGCTGGAATTCCTTGGATGTTTTGATTCCTGCACGAAGTTGTTACTTAGATCCACTGAAAGCCACAAATGAAACATAAGGGCTTACTAATGTTGCACTTGGACCCCCACCCTTCTATCTCTCTTAATAATATGCCTTTTTTTTCAAAAGAAAAAGTTGGGCTTACTAATGTTGCACCTGTACCCCTCTCATCTCAATACTCTACCTTTTTCTTAAGCAAGCACAAAAATTTAACCTTTCTAAGTTCTAATGATAAAGTGATAAAGGAGAAATAAGGAAAACTGAAATTAGTTAACAAAAAAGGGAAGCCAACTAGTGTTTGCCTGACAGTTGTTACAAGCCTTGGACGCTGGTCTCAAGGTTGAAAAATAAACACAACAAACCATTGAGATACTGAAGAACTGGATAAGAAGTTGTGTTGCTCAGAAACTTACCATGTATGTTAGTAAATACAGTCAAAGGCAAGGTTCTCTCCACCAATAGAGAACAGCTCATCTTTCAAATGTACCCTTTATTTTCCTACTCAAATCGAAGGCGACTGATTTGTTTGTAACTCTTTTTTCATTATTTTTTATTGGAAAATTTTAAGTTACAGAATTATTATTTACAATGGTCATAGTTGTCAAGGCACACGTGGTCCATAGGATGGCTAGCACCTGGTTCAGTATTAGCAAGCCAAGCAAAAGTATGATGGGGGCTCTAGTTCTCTGAGTTGGTGTTTAGTAGGGTCCTGAGCATGACATACATATATTTTAGCTACAATATAAGATATAAAAGACCTACACCAAAGCATTAATCAACACATATACATACAAAGAAGCATTACAAACCACCCAGAATAATAAATTTCCAATCAAAGCAATTTCTCCAAGGCAATGTTTAGGTGACAATTAAACCAAAACGATCACTAATTTGAATAAAACAAGGCAATAACTTGCCTTACCCCTTAAGAGGAGTCCTTTAAAACCATAGAGATTAGCAATGATTAAAAAAGCTTCCGACTTTTGTTTTAGTTTCACCTGATATCCCATTGCTTCACTACCAGCCAGATGGAGCAAATATTTTGACAGTGCAAGTAAAGACCTAGTACAAGAATTCATTTGTCTGAAAAGTTCATACTAAAGAGACACAGTACAAAATGCATTCAAACACAGTTTTTAGGTCCACATACTATAACCATCATCAAAGATTGCAGTTAGGCTATGTATATATTAGAGGATTTTTTTTTTTTTGACAGATCCAGATGAACTTGGGAAGGAAAAGAAGAAAAATGGGAGAGTTTCACCTACAGAAACAGGTTCCCTCTAAAAACCTTAGGAAAAGGCAAAGAAAACTGAGGGTCAAACAAGTTGGGTATCTATGAATTTTCCAACTTTCCACTAACACACTCCAGACTAATGCACAAACACTAAAGGTTTTAAAAGCACATACCGTTGAATTAGCTGTTTGATCATCTTTGGACATTTCATTGGCTTGGAGATCTGTCTGGGATTGGTCAGTGGGTGTAACCATTTCACTGCCCAGCTTTTCACTGCTGCTTTCTCCTTGTTCAGAACCAACCTGCATTTGCTCTATTTCCACAGCTTCAACCGATACATTGCCAGATTTCTCTTTAGCTTCATCAGGTTCAATAACTTGAGATGGCTCACTTAATTCTCCATTCCTCACAAGTTGCAAAGCAATCTGCCAATTAGTTGAAGTGCAATGCCAAGTTAGGGCAGGCAGCATTAAGTACCTCAAATACCAACTTTTTCATTTTTATTTTTCTTGATTTCATTTGTGGGGTTTTGTAGAAAGAACTGCCCAGTGTATGTCTCTCCCACTACTGCAGGGTCTGGGAAGGGTAGATATATGTAGTCTTAGTGCCTTCCCCATGTTTTGCAGGAAAGGTTACTGACAAGTTTAGTACCAAAGACTAACAGGTTAGAATATTGTAACTTAACCATTGCCCCAGGGATCACCACTATAGGGTTTTCTAGTGGATACCATTTCTCATTATTAATGCATCCCTGGAAACTCAAATTAAAATATTCCAACACGACAATTCAGAATGGGCAAAGAAGTAGTCCCATGGATTCCAAAGCCAAGAGATACCACTCCTAAATCATAATGTTTGGGCTATTTAGCAATAAGCAACCATATTCTACAGCTCATACCAGTGAAGGGCCAAACACCACATATGAGGGTTCCAACCTCCAGGAAGCCCATGAAAGAACTTATGGGGTTACAGGAACCTGGTACTTCCAATATGGCCTTCTCATAAAAACCAGTAACTCTAATAACCAGTAACATAGGAATTGTTATAAACTATGAAGCCAACCTGGTTAGCAAGAAGAATCTATTATTAGTCCATAAAAAAAGGACACACAAAGGCCTAATGTAGTTACGATCCAAATTCAAAATTGAAATAAAACATCCAAGCAAACCTTGCGGTAAATCTTCTCAATGTGCTTTTGCAAATTTCGGACTCCTGCTTCTCTGCAGTAATTTTCTATTAGAGCAAGAAGAGCTGCATCGGTCACTTCAACCTAGGAAGAATAGTCATAAACCATCAAAATACTCATTCTCATAAGTTATAAACCAAAATAATAAGAGACTAAGAAAACTTCATCCAGGAACAACAAATTACTCATAGAAGAATGACCACCACTGGGTTACCCAGCTACATTGAATTGGCAAATTTTCAAAACTTCAAAGAGTCAAAGAAAAATCATTCTTTGAGTACCAGAAAGATAAAAATCAATCAATAAATAAAGAGAATGAGAGATGCTAAAAGGTAATTTGGGAAGTAAAAAAGTACAGCAAAAGGAGTCGGGCATTAGTGCCTGAAACTAGCTCTTGATCCCCCTGCTACTTATTGAGTCCTTTTTAGGATTCCTGTTTTGGAGTTTGAATCCCAGATGTAATCAGCTATTCTGATCTAGAAATATTTGGAGAACTCAACAAGACAACAACATTAAGTCTCCTCAAAATACTCTATCGTCTTCTCTTCATTCTTATTTTTCAGCTCCTCCTCTCTTCATCTTCTTTCTCTCGATCTCTCACTGGTATTGCTACAAATCAAAACTGAAAACATATTGGAAGTAAAAAAGTACAGGAAAAGGAGTCGAGCGTTAGTGCCTGAAACTAGCTCTCGATCCCCCTGCTACTGAATTATTGAGTCCTTTTTAGGATTCCTCTTTTGGAGTTTGAATCCCAGATGTAATCAGCTATTCTGATCTAGAAATATTAGGAGAACTCAACAAGACAACAACATTAAGTCTCCTCAAAATCCTCTATCGTCTTCTCTTCATTCTTATTTTTCTGCTCCTCCTCTCTTCATCTTCTTTCTCTCGATCTCTCACTGGTATTGCTACAAATCAAAACTGAAAACATATTGGAAGTAAAAAGTACAGGAAAAGGAGTCGAGCGTTAGTGCCTGAAACTAGCTCTCGATCCCCCTGCTACTGAATTATTGAGTCCTTTTTAGGATTCCTCTTTTGGAGATTGAATCCCAGATGTAATCAGCTATTCTAATCTAGAAATATTTGGAGAACTCAACAAGACAACAACATTAAGTCTCCTCAAAATCCTCTATCGTCTTCTCTTCATTCTTATTTTTCTGCTCCTCCTCTCTTCATCTTCTTTCTCTCGATCTCTCACTGGTATTGCTACAAATCACAACTGAAAACATATTGGAAGTAAAAAAGTACAGGAAAAGGAGTCAAGCGTTAGTGCCTGAAACTAGCTCTCGATCCCCCTGCTACTGAATTATTGAGTCCTTTTTAGGACTCCTCTTTTGGAGTTTGAATCCCAGATGTAATCAGCTATTCTGATCTAGAAATATTTGGAGAACTCAACAAGACAACATTAAGTCTCCTCAAAATCCTCTATCGTCTTCTCTTCATTCTTATTTTTCTGCTCCTCCTCTCTTCATCTTCTTTCTCTCGATCTCTCACTGGTATTGCTACAAATCACAACTGGAAAACATATTAAAGCATTTCTGTATGTTGAATTGTTGATAATGTCAAGGTTCCATTTTCTACGCAGACAAAGCAATGAGTCTAATAGAGACAGCTTTGGTCCAGATCAGGAAACCTCACAGATAAAGGATGTTAGAAAAGGGGCAGTTTGAATCAGAGAAGGAGGAAGCTCTAAGCTCAGTGCACCCAATAAATCCATTGGGACTGCATGTTAATTTCTAAGGAATCACCTTCATCAAATATGAAATGGTTTCAATGATCCTATAAATAAATCATGTTATCTTTAAGCTTCACTAAATATCAAATGGTTACAATCATCCTATAAGATAAATCACTTCACCCTTAAGATTCCTTGACAAGACCACTCTACTGGTGTACATGCTGTAAGCAATGTGAACGAAGGCATCTGGAGCACAGGAAAAGAGAATCTCCGATTATCCTTTCCCAACTACAGCATTCTGTATTACAATTTAATTATACAAATTTCTTCCTTTCAGGGAAGAGTTTGATACATAATTTCAAACTTTTAAATTGACAAACGGATTGTAAAAGATAAACAAAATAAGATAGCATGCCATCATGGCAACCAAGTAACCTTTAAAAATTCCATGAGATTTTAAAAGCCATCTTAGCAATACTAATGCATCTTATTTTTCAACAAAACCAGGTAAAGAACATGATCAATAATCATTAACTCGCTAAACTTGCATTGTCTTTGTACTGTCTTCATCTCAATCTAAATCTAAAAAATGATATATGCCTCAAGTTATCCAATAAGAATAAGCAAACAGAGCTGCAGTCAGACAGCAGAGCACTGAACACCCCACAAGCCATACCCAATCATTAGCTCATGGACCTAATACAACAAGAAGAAACAAAAAAGTCAATAGAATCCATACTTGTTCTGGCTTGATACCGCAAGCTTCCCGAGTTGTCTTTTCTATATAATCTCTGGCAATGTGCATTTTCTCATCAGTGATGTAACCAGCAATGCTGATAACCTCCATTCTGTCAAGAAGAGGATTGGGTATCATTTCAACCACATTTGCTGTGCAGACGAAAAGAACCTACAGTAAGCAACAGCAAGAGGAATAGGATCAAGGGTCCCAACATCTGCAGTCTGCGCACTTGGAGGGAAAAAAAAAAGAAAGAAAAAAGTTAAGACATGGCACTCAGGTGACTCACCTTTGATACATCAATGGTAACATCAAGATAATGGTCCAGAAAATTTGCATTTTGCTCTGGATCAAGAAGCTCCAACAAAGCACTAGCTGGATCACCAGCATGCCCCCTTCCCAGCTGTTAAGAGCAGTTTCAATTTAAAATCATTTGGTTATCATACACAGTCAAAAAACATTTAGCATCAATGTCATGGTCACACAGTAATAATAACACTAATATGTGACTAATATCCGACACATACCTACCTTAAATGACACCTACTCTGAATATGATACAGTTTTAAATGAAAAAGATGATATTTTGTGAGTACAGACGGAGAATCTGAAACCACCAATTTTTAGAAGTGCATATGAACAGAGAGCACGGAACTATGAGAAGAAAAACAAGATTGACCAAACACACAGAGGAACCCAATCATCTACTGAAAATCAAAAGCAACAAATTCAATAGCGGAAACCATGCAGTATCCCAAAATACCTTGTCTATCTCATCAATCAGAACCAGAGGGTTGGATGTCCCCACATTTTTTAGGCACTGCACCATCTTTCCAGGCATGGCACCAACATAGGTTCGACGATGCCCCTGAATCAGTAGGACAAGATAATAAAGCAGCAAATCACCATGGGCAGTTGACAAGGGTAAGAATAAAAGCCATTGTGATTAATATCCACTAAAGAATTTAATGATAAAAGGACTTTCTATGTACTTTTATTTCAGCTACATCAGCCAATCCTCCAACAGAAAATCGATAGAACTTCCGATTAAGAGCTCGTGCAACAGAACGGCCAATGCTTGTTTTACCCACTCCAGGAGGCCCAGAGAGACAAATAATTTTTCCTGCAAATAATTGCCACATGTCACAACATAAAGATTCAGGTGGTGCAGCTCTTCAACTTGCACAAGCAGCAGAAATTGATTGATATATGGCGGAGGGTTAGAATAAAATATATCAAACATCCATAAGCAACAGTCTAACAATAGTATCATTACATCTGACACAGATCACTCATGCATATAAAAAAGTTCAGTTCACAAGAACAAAATCCAGGTGACCTGACAGATTGACTAGTTCGGTGAACAGTCACTCTTCGAACAAAACCCATAGACAGAATGGTCGTCTCATTCATGGAGGAAGGCCAGGCTTGCAGCCGGAACCTGACCATAGTCAAGACCTAATTGAACTCAAAATGCATTATGAACACCCTGTGTAGTTTAAATGGGTCATACGTAGCAAAATCAGTAAGCTTAGAGTCAATCTGTGACTTCCTACCTTAGAGCTGGAATGAGGATGTTGAGTTGCAAGTGCAGACTAAACATAATTTAGAATGAATACAGCTTCAGGAACTATAATGGCACATTTATGCATGGGCACAGAGTGATATTGTGCAAATTGGATGTGCTCAAAACAATGTGAAGTGAGCAATTGACAAAGGATGAGAACTAATATAGTTTCATGCAAATTTTCATGTAGCCAAACCCAATTACAACTGAAAAAGCTAAAGCATAATATATAAAACATATAAGTAACGAATTTCAACCGCATATAGGACTTCATATACAGAAACTAATTCTGTAATCCCTGAAATAAGGTAGCATATGTTTCTAGAATATTATGCTTGAGGACAGAGTACCATGTATCATTCAAACATTGACAGAATCACATTAAATATTACATACCTTGTGATGTTCCTCTTAGTTTTCCAACAGCTATAAATTCCAATATACGCTCCTTTACATCTGTTAGACCATAATGGTCTTCATCCAGTACTTCTTGAGCACGAAGAACATCAAAATTCTCATCACTGCATTTTCAACAGAACAAGAGGACCAATAACTCCATGATATCCAGAAGAACATCATCTCTCAATAATAGATAGCATTTTAAATTAAAGAATCATAAAAAAAATTGAAGGCTCAACATTTGTATCTAACGTTGCTTTCAGGTGAAAAGGATTTGGTAAGGTGAACTTGAGTATGCGAAAACAGAAAATTTTAGGACAGTCCTGGAAGTAGATAGATGTGGATAATTTCGACATAAATCACACTAGTTGGTGTAAACTAATACAGACCAGCTTACAGCAATATTTCTGTCAAATACGGGCATATATAACTGTTTGTCAAGGCATTGCCTAGGCAAATTTGTTTGTTGAAATTGGTAGCCTTAAAACCCAAACACCCTGGGGGCAGGGTGCTCTCCCACAACATCTACGTACATAACCACCTGGAAAAAGTAACACTGCACCTATGTGGAACTCTTTGTAAACTAGATAGAACTGCACCCACAAATATTTTATCTGTTTCTTCTCATTCCATCTCTTGAAGGTTAGCCTCGTAACAAGTTAACAACACTAATTTATGTACAACTGCACAAAGTGAACTATTAAGATAGGAGTGTACAATAACCGAACAAACATTTGAGTCATGTGCCAACACATCCTCCCGCCCTGAAATGTAGCCTTAGAACTAAGGACCAGTTGAACAGGATCTCCAAAGTTCCAGATCGAATTGGACAAGATTAGGATTAGGGTTTCTCGAAAAGTGAAATTGGAGTGTTGGGTTTCTGTTAAGCTGATGGGACTAGGGTTTTCTATCAAGTAGAGGAACAGGGAAAGGGGAACTCTGTCAAAGTATGGGTAATCTAAAGGCAGGAGTGTGTTTCATGAAATTAGGGTTCTGGGGACCACATAAAAAGAGGGGGAGATGTGATAAGGATCAAGAATCGGGTCTTATGGAGGTTTGCTGTGGTCCAAATATCATGTGGAAAATTGATAGTTGAATAGGTGGACATCGAGTTCAATTATGTCAGGGCTATGGAGAAAGTGATTTCCCAGTAGACGGGGTGGATCTTTGGGTTTTTATAGCGTGATGGGGTTGCAATTTGGATCAAAGGCTAGGTGATGAAATTGGTGTAAGTTCTGAGGTTTGTCAAGATCAGATGGCTGGACTCTGCTGGAAAGAATTCTCCTCATATAACACATTGCTTACAATCTTGTACAAAGTTAGAAGAAGAATTGCTGAAATTTAAATTACAGACCAATAATGGCAGTAGTTTAGCTAAGTCCAAAAATTGAAAAAGTTCAATGCCTAAGGAAGCTGCTTTCTTGTGAAATGAAAGAAGGAAGATTTTTTTTTCTAGCTAGTCTGCTTTGTCTCTTTTGGTGTATAAGACACACCTATCCGGGGTTTAGATACTTGATAATGGGGGTTCTAACTAAAACCTCCCAACCTTGCACCATCAAGAAGTTGACTGGCCCACCCAAGCCCAACTCAGTTTAGGTCACACACAAAACCATAACTCTCACATAATAGAGAAGGCAGCAGCAGCAACTTGCAATTTATAGGGCTGAGCTTAGTGCTACGTCCTAATCCTAAGGAAAGAGAAATTAGAAAGGAGACAGTACTAACTCCCAAGAGAAATTAGAAAGGAGACAGTATTAACTCCCAAGAGAAATTGTGGACAGGTGTAAGTTCCAAATTACAACCTATTAATTAGTCATATTCTAGCGAAATGCCAACTTATATTGAAGTATTGAACA